>NC_042959.1:52326041-52491041 GCF_901001165.1 Salmo trutta | reverse complement strand
TATAACACAATGATACAAACAAGCCCCCACTCCCTTTCTCTGTGAAGAAAACAAACAAAAAGTAGGTTTCCTTTCCACTCTCTAACCTACTGCAAAGCAAATCTCCACTGCAGACCGCAAATAACAAAGTCAAATATCCTTCAGCCAACGCAATCCCCCCAAAATATGACAAAATCAACCAATAGCCCATGAATAATAGGCCTTTCTCTGATTACTGTTGATATTGATAGACTTTACAACCAACCTCTAATGGATTAGGGGTCACAAAAAATAAATATAACACATTTGAAAAAGAGGCATTAGAAAAACATCTAAATCACCAAAACACTGTTACATCTAATAGTATGCATCCACAACGCTTTACTAAACTATACTGCAATACTTAACTGGCCACAAGAGGCTCTGCTGCTAACTTTAAGACAACTACATTCCCTCAGTTGAGTGCAATATTGTAGGCTTCACATGGTTACAAGTCACAGATTTGACACAGGAAAATTAATTAAAGTGGAAGACACTAAATAACTATGATCCTGTGCTGGTGTTACCTGGTGAGCGGATTTCAAGTCTGTGGATATGATTCTCTTTCTTCCATCTCACTAGGCATTGGCTTACTGCATGAGTAGCACATCCCCATTCCCCTGAAACATCCAAATGGAGCTGGTGTAAAGTTTTTCTTTTGCATTATGTGTAAAGGATGACAGCATGACTTCTGTCTACATGAATCTGAATATGAATTTGCTGCCTGCAGTGCAGAGTTTGAGAAAACAACAGACATACGTTTAATGTCTCAACTGCATCTGTGCCACACCATAATATAATACAATATACATATAAAATCATTTGTAATTCTCAAATACTGAAAAAGTTACCAGACTTGCATAGAGTTATATAGAAAATGAAAGCAACAGGCACCAGTTCTCAACTGCATCCACACCTAATGGATATTTGATTTATTTCACCTTTACTTAACCAGGTAGGCCAGCTGAGAACAAGTTGTCATTTACAACTGCGACCTGGCCAAGATAAAGCAAACCAGTGCGACACAAACAACAACACAGAGTTACACATGGAATAAACAAACGTACAGTCAATAACACAAAAGAAAAATATATGTACAGTGTGTGCAAATGTAACGTTAGAATAGTAGGGAGGTAGGCAATAAATAGGCCCTAGAGGAGAAAATAATTACAATTTAGCATTAATAGCAAATCAATATAACCCGTAGTGCCTGACCACTGATAATACAATTCATTTGTTTTGTTTTACCACAGGAAAAACAGTCTTGCAAAAATGCTTAGCATGCTTAGCTGCATAGTTGGCGAAATACTAAAAACAAGCGCTAGCTCCTGTTCAAAATGTAGGCTGCTAGTATTATGATAAACATTCCATTAAGCTCATGTACAAATAGAACTTTCTAAACAAACAGAATTCCATCTTGATTCACAAATTACGTTCACAAGGAACATATTAGGCCCGCGCTACTTTTAAGTAGCCTAGAAACAGAACAATATTTACATACTTTTAATGTCAGAAGCAGATCAGAAAAACACACCTTCTTCCAATGGGAAAGAGGCGGGAAAATAATGTTAAATGGTGACGTAACAGTTCACGGAAGACGGACTGAACCATTCTACAATTCCTGGTCGTCATATTTTCGTATACCAGCTCTGCTCAACTCAGATGACTTGCATTTATTTTAGAAATGAATGATACACCAGCATAGTCATGGTAAAATAATAAAGCAATACCACAATAGAAGATGAATTCAGAAATGCAGTAACCCAGAAGTGAACTAGCTCATTGGCCCATTCCAATCTATATAAGATCACTCTGTTGAATCAAAATAAAAGGAGCAGTCTAGGTGTCATACCTGTTCCTGTTGTTCATAATAAGTAGGCCAGGGAAACAGCATTACCACACTGGAATTAATCTTTAAAATATACACTTTGGTTATTCAGTCAAAGCAAAATCATACCCAAAACGTACCAATCAATAACACAGCACAGTTCCGGGACATAGTGTAAATGTGCTTCAAGTGGGTGAATTTATACCAAATTTTCATGGTTTTCTTTACTATCTGTTTTCCTTCTTACGTCTTCCCTACTAATTGAGGCCCCCTGAGAAACACTGACATAAACATTTGTTCCTACTACTTTAAAGTGGGGATGGAGAAATAGCGGCAGTCCTTGCACAAACCATACATTCCTTGTTTGCTGTATTGTACGTTTCTCACCAATACACATTTTAAAATGGTTATTAGCAGAGTATACATGATCCCAATTTAAATTCCAAGACGCTGGCAATTTTTTCAACCGGAAAAGTAGATTGTGCTGTTTTATTGTCACATTAAACCATATCGCACACCATAGTTTTAAAACTAAGTGGATAGTGCTAAAACAATGACATCATATCTGAATTCTGCCATATTTATGCACATTCCATTGACTAGAACTTGCCTCACAAAAGTTACCATATAAAAGTGTCAGAGCATTTGCCTTCAACCCTTTGGAGCAGAGACCGACAACAGAAAATGGATTGCATCATTAGCATGAGTCCAAAACCCCCGGTCTCATAGTATTGCCTTGATTTAACTTTTGTGAACATCCAACCAACATATAAAGCCTTCATACCCAACTCCATTATAGGTGTAAACTACAGATTCCCGATAACAGTAATATAGAGGGCTATACTGTACCTGCACATTACACTTTTTCCCTTGAAATCAACCATTAATTAGCTATAAACATTTCTCCTTTATTTCTAATTGGCTCGTATTTGTCAAGATACAGTTAAAGAGAATGCTTAATTAATTAAACATGAAAGTAACACCTTCCGTGAGTGTTTGAGGATACAGATGCCCCTCTGAAATCCTGCGCTTCCATCAGATTTGTTCTCTTTATCACGTTAATTAGCACCTCACTCCTGTCCCCTTTGCAAATGAGGAGTAGGTGAGGAGGTTCGGGATTTGATGACTTAAAATGCACAGAGCTAACGAGTTGTTCATCCCCTCCACAGCTGTTAAGGCTATTTAACCGCCTCTACTCCGAAGGAGAGGAGCATAGTGCTGAAGGCCTCACAACTGTTACAACGTCTTGGGAACCTTAGGAAGCCCGCGGGTAAGTCCAGAAATGGGCACAGTATAATATCCACCTGTAAATGATATTCATCGATACCTTACAATTCCGGAATTAGATCCAAAAATGTGTGCTTTTTTATAACTTATATGTCACTCTAGGAAAATTGTGAAAAAGCAGTAGGGTGTGAAGGCGGGTGTTAAGACCACTTACAAGCGTGATTATTTTCATGAGCTCTGTTAGACCGTGGGGCATGTTTCAAAGCTTTATACCGGTGCATTGCAGCATTTCCCATCTGTCTCTGTGTAAAGATGGTCAGAGAAGAGGAGTATCACACCTTCAGACCTCCTGCTATGTGGGTTGCCTGGTCCAAAGAGGAACAGGTCAGGACACCTGGAATGGCAGATCCCTGTCTTAACGTTAGCAGTAACTTATAATAGTAATACACAGTCATTAATTGAAACCTACAGTATCTCAGGTGTGTCACATCTAGGCCTACTCTGTCCCCTATACTCTGTCACATCTAGGCCTACTCTGTCCCATACACTCTGACACATCTAGGCCTACTCTGTCCCCTATACTCTGTCACATCTAGGCCTACTCTGTCCCATACACTCTGCCACATCTAGGCCTACTCTGTCCCCTATACTCTGTCACATCTAGGCCTACTCTGTCCCATACACTCTGACACATCTAGGCCTACTCTGTCCCCTATACTCTGTCACATCTAGGCCTACTCTGTCCCATACACTCTGCCACATCTAGGCCTACTCTGTCCCCTATACTCTGTCACATCTAGGCCTACTCTGTCCCATACACTCTGCCACATCTAGGCCTACTCTGTCCCATACACTCTGCCACATCTAGGCCTACTCTGTCCCATACACTCTGCCACATCTAGGCCTACTCTGTCCCCTATACTCTGTCACATCTAGGCCTACTCTGTCCCATACACTCTGCCACATCTAGGCCTACCCTGTTCCCTATACTCTGTCATATCTAGGTCTACTCTGTCACATCTAGGCATGCTCTGTCACATCTAGGTCTACTCTGTCACATCTAAGCCTACTCTCTAATCTAATTAGCATAATAAAAACATCCCCATCAAAATCCATCTGTTTAAGATAGAAATATCTGTTTTTTGCATTGGCTACATCTCAATTCACCTGATCCGCCGATGTCAGACCACGAGACACCCCGAAAATCGGTCTTCTACCGAAAACGTCTGTAGCTTCTGAACGGTTTGGGCTACAAACTAAATTAACCCCTCTATGGAAAGACGAGACTTTCTATGACCCTCACAAGCGTCACAGGACTTTCTGAAGTCGATACCGTCGATGTGCCAACTTCTGTCTGTAGCGTCCGAACAGTTTGGGCTACATACTAATATAACCCCACCATTAGAAGGTGAGACTCTCACAAACACGTTTGGCTCTACAACACTAAACTTTCTTATATCGCTCAGATATAGGACAGACACTTCAAAACATATTTCCTTTTGATACATTTTTTTGCCATGTATGAATATGTTATTCAGTACGTTTCTATGGGCTAATAGCAGTAAGGACAAATTCAATTTCATCAACTAAGTTTTACAGGGGTCCTAAAATACAAAGAGAAATAGCTAAATGAACCTTAGCATGACCATCTTAAAACAATTCCATATGTTAGCTTAGTAGAAACCTGTGAACTCAATGTAAAATCCAAAAACATTTATTTATGTTAATTAAAAGTTGGGCGAAAGACGAAATGCCCATACCTTGATGATTTTTGCAAATGTTATCCATTTTTACACGTTGATTCAACGTCATCACATAGATTATTTGGGTTGAAATTACATGGAAACAACGTTGATTCAAGCAGTTTTTGTCCAGTGGGTCATCACTCTTTCCCCCGAAAAATAAAGTCCCCAGTACAACACACCATGCCAATGTTGGTTTACAAAATAACCTAAACTTTGAATATATTAACTGTAATTCATTGAACAAGTGGTGACACACTACAGTTAGATAATGAAGCGATGGCGGTGAATTGTGATGTGACTTTTTGTGTAGAGTCTGTTTTGGTCACTGCCTAAGTGGAGCCATCGAAACGAGTGGTTACTGTCGAGTGGTGTTGTTCATCGATGAGTTATTGCTTTAAAATGAAAGCGGGGAGGCAGGTTTAGAAAAGGAAAATGGGTTCAACGAGTACTTCAAATAACAAGAGGCCACTTGAGCTAAATTCCTAGAATATGAACAACAGGCCACAGACTGTAAATAGGGAGGATTTTGTTGTTCAGTGTAATGGTCTCCCTCCCCGGGTGAACAGTAAGTACTGTGAGGTTGTTTGCCTTTAGAGAGGAGAACCACGGGTAGATTGATCCTCCCATCCCATGGTTTGTGGGTACAATACCCTGCTGACCAGAGCCTATCCTCTTAAAGAGACATGTACACAATGATGAGTGTACTGTGTAGTGGGCTGCATGTATGCAGGGTGAGGTTTACACATACAATTGTGTATCAAGTCAACTTCCTCATGTTAATAGAAAATGTGTTGTTTATAGACGTGGCTACGGGGGTCTTTCAACTGTGTATTTGCTGGGGAACATTTTAATATTGACTGATTGACAAGGTGCTTGGACTTAAACAGTAGGTGCTTGGAGTTATTGTATTCAATGTATACAATACAGGCTATGGCATTGTGAGAGCTGAGGTAAGTTAGTGCAGCTAAGCTCTGGGCTTCAGTGGCCATTCAGTTATTCCACATCTGGAATGGAAGGTCTACACACTAAACTGTTGATGCGTCAGGTAAGACACTTCACTTTTACAATGATTCAGCCAAGTCTTTTTTTATATATTTTTTTTACCTTTATTTAACTAGGCAAGTCAGTTAAGAACAAATTCTTATTTTCAATGACAGCCTAGGAGCAGTGGGGTAACTGCCTTGTTCAGGAGCAGAATGACAGATTTGTACCTTGTCAGTTCGGGGATTCAAACTTGCAACCTTTCGGTTACTAGTCCAACACTCTAACCACTAGGCTACGCTGCAGTTTTTTTGATGCTCCAGACACCTATCTGTCTCGCACAACAAACGTGAATTGTTAACACAGAGGTGAATAGCCTCAGTGCAGAGAAAACATGGCTATGCTGTTATGACTGCTTCACTTTTCACACAAAAGTTGTTTTGGCTGGGAGCAGAGACGGTGATAAAGAGCGAGATGTGTCTGTCTGTCCCGACGATAAACCCCAATATTGTAACAGGGATCAGTCAAAGACAATATATAACTTGCCAATGACCTACATTTTCCCAGGGCAATGGATCAAAGGACACAAGGGTAAACAACGTCCAACATGTGACCTATAACCTGTCTCCTGCAAACACTATTATATCCATAAATGTGACCTTTATGTTACCTTTTTGAATGACATTTCATTCATATGTTCAGTGTATAAACTACTCACTGAATTATACGTTTCTGTTGTCCGAGAGGAAAGACCAAATTTGAGCTCATTTTATTGGGGCATTTTTTTAGCCTAGTCGTCACTGTATACCACTGAAACTAGTCCTTCAGTGGACTTCACTAAGTTATAGCAATGCCATCTGAGTGAAAACATGTTTAGTGCATACTGAAAAGAAAATTAAAACATGATAATAAAATGTATTATGATAATATGGAGCCTTGTGCCAGTTTTTCTAAGAATACCCATGCATATTCATGTAAGTGTGATGTTGCTCAAATTAATGTGTTCAGAAAGATGCTTCAATCCCCCTGAGCTGGTCCTATGTTTAATCTGCTCTGCTAAAAACTGGAGGGCAAAGGGCAAGAGCACAGCGGAGAAAAGCAACGTGGCGATTCATGTTATTAATTCTCAAACCCTAACCTTCTGTTTCCGCTCCTTCAATTCGGGAATTCAAAAACAACATCTAAAACATTTTGGCTTCGCCAAACGATTCAGCAGGAGAGGGATAACTTCCTGACTTACACTGGGCGATTCCGCAGAGATCGCTATCATTAGAATAACTTTATTAGGCTTTCTGCTGCATTTCCTGTTTGATTTACTGCGCAGTCCCAGGGGCTGTGTGGGTAGACTGCTGAGCCAAAGAGGACTCCTCTGCACGAGGCAGACCTGGCTGCCATTGTTGTGCAGCAACCTGAGTATAACGTCCCTATTAATCTGGAGGTAAACGTTGCAGAAACATTACCAAGGCCTGAGCCGATAAATCAGCACCACCGGGTCTTTAAATACAGCACATGCATGACCTGGTGTGTAAACGGTGTGTTGATAAATGATCATCCTCCACTTAGACCCTAGTGCTCTCTTCCCTGGCTTCCCCATTACTGCCTACAACAACATATCCTCTGCTGTTTTCAAGGAACAAAAGAGCATTGATGGGTTAATGAACCGCATGATGGGTTGAATATCTACATCTTAAAATAGCTTTCAGTACATCAACAAATGATCGACAGAACAGGGCAATGCCAGACCCACATTCGGTGCGAGTGACACAAATCTCCCTCGAAAACAGGTATAAATAAGGTGACTAATATCTCTGCCTCATTCCCACAATTGTAAGGCCATAGAGGGAAAGTGGAAGAAGCCATGTTGGGAATATGTGTACTCAACGTAAAGTGTTTCCTCACAGTACTTCTATAGCCCACTAACTTCTTACATAGCCAATGGCAGTAGTCAAGGCCTGAGGTAATGACGCCAATGAATCATCAGAATCTCCATTGTAATTGTGAATACATTGTGTCTATGTTTTATATCTTTATGAGCTGGCAGAGTGTTATTTAGGGGCATATTTCATCAGAGAATGTGATAAGAGGGTATAGTGATATCTGTCAATAAAAGGCTGTGTGGGGCTTACAGGTGTAGGATCTTAATTTTAGCCAGTTTGCTACAGCAGGAAAATAATCCTGCAGAAATAGGAAATGTGAATTATAATGTGGATTATAATGAATGGACATTTTTGCAGGGTTTTATTTATTTTTTGTTAGGGCAAATCAAGTCTGACATTTCAAAGTGGAAATACACACTTTAGAAGCCTTTATAACCCTGAAATACACTACAAGTTAGCATTTCCTGCTTAGCAGGAAAATTCTCACCAAACAAAAGAGTGATCAAATCAAGATCCTACATCTGTAGTTTCCTCTTCTAGCTCCCCCTCCTTCAAAGACCGCCCATGATGATACTCAACATCCTTCAATGTGCTGGAGATTCCTGCCCAAATCCTCCCACTGCAAGTGGAGAAGTATTGAACTATTTGGTGACCCTATGCAAGATTTGGTTTGGGGGTTCCCCACCTTGCAGGTAAAACATTTTAGTGGTCCCCCCTTGAAGGGAATGTTTCCACTTTTAAGTTAATTTAGTGCAATTCTACACATTTTGCCATGGGGTGTAGAGAAAATGTTGTTGTTTTAAAGCACATTTTCTGCAATTCTACACATTTTGCCACGGTGCGGAGAAAGAAAATGTTGCAGTCTTAAAACTAATTTCATGCAATTCATTGTGCCATGAGGCGGACAGAACATTTAGCAGTTTTAAAGCTAATTTCCTGCAATTCCCTCCCAAAAATGCTATGGGGTGGAGAGAAAATGTTTCATGCAATTCTACACATTCTGCCATGAATTATGCCATGTTCATATGATATCTGAGTAAAAGTGATTAAACAAATCTATGTGGGCCACCTGGAGGTCATGGCCATTGGTCACGTGCCCTGCGTGCCTGGTCGATAAATTGACCATGATTACAACAAGTTTAGAAGCTGGCTAGACTAATTTACCAATCTAAAAATGTTTTGCTGACATGGGCTAATTGAGTGACTGTCAGTGACTGACATAACTAAGGAAAAACTTCTGATGCACAACCAAATGTTGAAATTGCACCTTGTGTATTCTAGTGCTCCAACTCGTAACAATAAGTTGAAACCTCAAGTGAGTTAGGGGCCCACCTAGCGGCCGGAGGCCCGAAGCGACCGCTTATGCCACTTATGCCTGGGGCCGGCCCTGTGTATTATACTGCCACCACAATAGAAAAAATCTAACAAGCTCTGAAGCTGAGACAAACAACTAGAGCCCTCGGTCAACACCAGTGAGAATGGAGTTGGAGAATATGTTGGAGATAGCTTGGGACTACACAGGATAGACCCGTGTTAAGGATGTGAGGATATTAAGGTTTCTCATAGGTCAGTCAAGTCAAACAACTGTTTAAACTGTGTGTACTTGAGTAAGTGTGAGATACGCCTTCTGTCTGTCTACTATATGTACCAGGGTTGGGGTCAATTCGGAATTTCTGAATTTAATTCAATTCAAACCATTTAATTGGCCACTCCCCACAGGAAGCAGAATTTGAATTAAAGGAAGTATTATTGAATTTATAGCAATTCAAACCAATTGAGACATGAAACATGAAAGTCTCATTCATTTGACAAATCTTTCATTGAAAGGATTAGCCACTTATTATTGCAAAGAACTCATCCTTGTGCAACTGGGTCCTGGACTTCCTGTCGGGCCGACCCCATGTGATGAGGGTAGAAACCTACTCCTCCGCAACACTGGTCATCAACATGGGGCCCCCCAGGGGTGTGTGCCTAGCCCCCTCCTGTTCTCTCTGTTTACCGACGACTGCGTGGCCATGCACGACTTTAGCTCAGGGAAAAGGTTAGAGCCCTGGAGGAGTTGTGCCGGGACAATAACCTCTCCCTCAACGTCAACAAAACCATGGAACTGATCGTGGACTACAGGAGACAGATCAGATAGCACGCCTCTATCCACATTGACAGGGCGGCTGTGGGAAGGGTCAAAAGCTTCAAGTTCCTCGTGGTGCACTATCGCTGAGGACCGGAAATGGTCCCATCACATCGACACCGTGGTGAAGAAGGCACAACAGCGCCTCTTCAATCTCAGGCAGATGATGAAATTCAGCAAGGCCCCTAAGACCCTCAAAAACTTCTATAGATGCACCATTGAGAGCATTCTGTTGTGTTGCATCACCACCTGGTATGGCAACTGCACCCTCCTCAACCACATGGCTCTTCAGTGGGTGGAGAGGTCAGCCCAACGCACCAACGGGGGCACGCTGCCTGCCTCCAGGATATTTGCAGCACTCAGTTTCAAAGGAAGGCCTAGAAGATTACTAAGCACTTCAGTCAGGCGGGACACGGACTGTTCACTCTGTTACAGTCTGGAAGATGGTACAGGTGCATCAGAGCAGTGCCCAAGAGGCTTGGAAACAGCTTTTATCACCAGGCCATCAGACTGTTGAACAGCCATCACTAGCCGTCGACCTGCACGGTACTCTGTCCTGCACTTTTTTGCACACATACTCCCACACACTCACTTACATTCCTCCACAAATAAGTCCCCAATCAATATTTTCAATTGCCTAACGGCATCAGAACATCAAGATGAGATGTATTTAGAGTTTTGTTCCAGCAATACGGTGCATTAAAACTAAAATCAAATTGACCTAGCTTGGTGTAGATCCTAGGAACCTCGAGAGTTAACCAATCCTGTGACGAACCCTTCAGGGATTTGACACAGAGACTCCTGCACTAATATATACTCACACACACGCATATTCACAAACACACGCAAATACACACACACAAGGTATTTCTGTGTTTTATTTTTAATATATTTGCTAACATTTGTAAAAATCTGTTTTTGCTTTGTCATTATGGGTTAATGTGTATAGATTGATATGTGAAAAATATTTAATCCATTTTAGAATACGGCTGTAATTTAACAAAATGTGGAAAAAGGGAAGGAGTCGGAATACTTCCTGAATGCACTGTACATGGGACAGCAGCGTTGGCTGAGTCTCGAAATTGAGCTCAAGCGCATCCTATTTCCACTGATCATCTTTGAAATGTTTCTGCAATTAATTGGAGTCCACATGTGGTAAATCCAATTGATTGGACATGATTTGGAAAGGCACACACCTGTCTATATAAGGTTCCACAGTTGACAGTGCATGTCAGAGCAAAAGCCAAGCCATGAGGTTGAAGGAATTGTCCGTAGAGCTCAGAGACAGGATTTTGTTGAGGCACAGATCTGGGGAAGGGTACCAAAACATGTCTGCAGCATTGTAGGTCCCCAATAACATAGTGACCTCTATCATTCTTATATGGAAGAAGTTTGGAAACACCAAGACACTTCCTAGAGCTGGCCGGCTGGCCAAACTGAGCAATCGGGGGAGAAGGCCTTGGTCAGGGAGGTGAACAAGAACCTGATGGTCAGTCTGACAGAGTTCCTCTGTGGAGATGGGAGATCCTTCCAGAAGGACAACCATCTCTGCAGCACTCCACCAATCAGGCCTTTATGCTAGAGTGGCCACTCCTCAGTAAAAGGTACATGACAGCCCTCTTGAAGTTTGCCAAAAGGCACCTAAAGGACTCTCAGACCATGAGAAACAAGATTCTCTGGTCTGATGAAACCAAGATTGAACTATTTGGCCTGAATGCCAAGCTTCACACGTGGAGGAAACCTGGCACCATCCCTATGGTGAAGCATGGTGGTGGTAGCAGCATCATGCTGTGGGGATGTTTTTCAGCGGCAGGGACTGGGAAGCTAGTCAGGATCGAGGCAAAGATGACTGGAGCAAAGTACAAAGAGATCCTTGATGAAAACCTGCTCCAGAGCGCTCAAGACCTCAGACTAGGGCAAAGGTTCACCTTCAATCAGGACAACAATCCTAAGCACACAGCCAAGACAATGCAGGAGTGGCTTCGGGACAAGTCTCTGAATGTCCTTGAGTGGCCCAGCCAGAATCAGACTTGAACCTGATCGAACATCTCTGGAGAGACCTGAAAATAGCTGTGCAGCGAAGCTTCCCATCAAACCTGACAGAGCCTGAGAGGATCTGCAGAGAATGGGAGAAACTCCCCAAATACTGGTATGCTAAGCTTGTAGTGTCATACCCAAGAAGACTCAAGGCTGTAATCGCGGCCAAAGGTGCTTCAACAAAGTATTGAGTAAAGGGTCTGAAAACTTATGTAAATGTGATATTTCAGTTGACATTTTTGAATACATTTGCTAAAAACCTGTTTTTGCTTTGTCATTATGGGGTATTGTGTGTAGATTGATGAGGGAAAACAACAATTTATTCAATTTTAGAATAAGGCTGTAACGTTACAAAATGTGGAAAAAGTCAAGGGGTCTAAATACTTTCCGAATGCACTGTATATAGAGACGCACTTCCCGTTTCTTTCCTACTGAAGTATATATACTGCTGGACATATCATTTATAGTATATATTTTCAGTTTATATACGCATAGATTGCGTTTGGATGACTGATACAGTGCTTTTTGGGTTGTTAATTGGATTCATTTTGACATTTCTTGATTTCTTGTTTTTAGTTGTTTATTATTTATGTACTTGTTTGACATTTTACTGCACTGTTAGGAGCTAGTGACACAAGCAGTTCACTGCACCTGCTATAACATCTGCTAAACTGTGTACATGACCAATAAAGTTTGACTTGATAATACACATACCATTTCAGATATTAGTTTGATTATAACTCAAAGATGCAAAACAGTATTTTTCTTTGTCATGATATGTTAGATAACGTTCCCTTCCATGCTGCAGTGTTCGATCTAATGCGTTCTGGGAAATGTATTTTTAAACATATTTTTAAGGGAATTATCAACATGATCTTAGAATATTTCCAGACAAGTGTATTTAAAATTGTTTTACAAGAATGAGTTTTAAAAATGAAATATTTCAACCTTATGCTACATGTTATTGGTAACCATACATTATGTCAAAATAAACATTTCTATGGTGATAAAGGAGCCATTTGAATTTAATTGAATCTTTAATTGAATCGAATTAAATTAATTTATATTTCCTTTAATTCAATTCAAATTCTGCTTCATGTGGGGTGTGGCCAATTCAAATTAAATTCAAATTCAAGATTCTAATTGAAATTAGAGCCATTTGTAACACAATTCCAATTTGATCCCAACCCTGGTATGTACACTCTTAGAAAAAAGGGTTCCAAAAGGGTTCTTCGGCTGTCCTATGTAGATAGCACCTTTTCTTCTAAGTGTACAGTGTATGTTAAACTACTGTGACCATTTCCCCTTGAATTATAAATAACCTAAAGTGCTCAAGAACTCAAATCTCCGGTGATTGAACCCCTTAGAATCAATCCCCTTATGTGAATATGTGATTCAAGCATCTGTGCATTTCTCCTCCTTTGCTTCAAACACGCACAATGTTACACTGTCCTTTATTTTGAAAAAGGAAAAAAAAGAGCAAAACCTCGAGGGAATCCAGCCCAGACTGGCTGGCTCATATCCGAGGGTGTTAACAGGTAAAGGTCATTTCTGCGTGGAGCAGACAGACACCTGAGTTCACCTGGGGTTCAGAGAGAGGTCAGGGAACCTGTGCTGTTTTGACACGTTATCTCCCTGTAGAGGGCTTTGTTAGCACAGGAATTAACACCCCACTTGTATTTATTTTTCAGGTCTCACAGCTACTTCAGATGCTCAGGAGAGTATCAAGAGCTCATGTACAGTGGGTTTTAAAGGTATTGGATATGCACATATTGTTAAAAGTGTTAACTTTTGCATAGAAAAAAAAAGGACAATTGTAAATTGTGATTCTTACAAGTATTACACTTTTTAGGATAAAAACGAAACTAATTTGACTGAAAAGTCGTTATATGTTGATACATACTGTTGAATATGGTAAGTGAAACCTTCTATAGGTGCAAGTAGCGTGGTCACATGAATGGCAAGAATCTGGGGTACAATACAAACAGTTTAATTGTGTAATTAACAATAAAGAACCACTCCTAGTTAGACAATTTCTGCATAAAGAAACCGAGAAACACTTATAAAACAGTCAGTTGTAACAAAATAACTGATGTTCTCATTGAAATAAACTCATAAAAAAGAAAAAAAATGTATACAGGATATTTATACAGGAATAGCTTGAATTGGATTGTTAACCAAAGGAAGACACATTGCAGACATCGATATTCACACAGATTGCATATGTTTTTCTCTCTAAGGTGTTCTATAGGTTAGTAATTTACCTATGCTTATTTGCATGATAGTAAAAATTGCATACAACATTAATTGTGAAGCTTGTAGCATGAGTTGCTTGACATACAGCACTTTTATAGGCAACCTTTAAAGCACATTTTCCATTTAAAACGTTAAGACACTTTTTGTTTTTACTGCCCATCAAAATTACATTTATAAATAGAAAAGGATCAGTGAAATAAAAAAAGCGCTATGTAACAAACTTTCCAAAAAAAGTAATTACATCAGAAACACTGCATGAACTGCAAATAAATAATGTAGAAGACAACAAAAAACAGAGTTTGTGAATCACATTTTTAAACTGTGTGGCTGATTCAAAAAGTTACAGTGACAAAGGTTTTGCAAAATAATCTAATCGGCAGTGCCATATAGTACAAGGCATTTATTGGCATAGTTTCTTTAAGACTGTATTTTATTTTTTACAGTTAATATAATGTCTATATATATATTTATATTTCTTCCTAACAAATAATATGTAACGATTGAGCTATTCTCGGCGACGCACTTGGGGGTGCGTTTCGGGTTCCAGAGTTTGAGTGATCCGTAATCACGGTCATGTTTTTCGCTTTTTCAAAGAATAACTAATTTGCCAGCAGGCTTCCAGACTTAGTACCTCATCATTAAGGCCCTGTCATCCACTTGTTCCTCGATTTCATATGCATTTGAAAAAATCCAGTTAACACCACATACGTAAACACCTATCAAAGTCCTATCAAACTCCATGGGGGCTTTTTATTACAATATCAGTAGCTCAAAAAGAAAGGAAATCAGTGTAAAACAACAGACATTAAGTGCAGTCAGCAAATATCCACGGCAACATACTTCAAATCATTTTTTTGTGCAGGTTATTTAAATGATGCATCAGTCTTTACAGTGAATAATACAAGTTTTACAAAATCAGAAAAAGCAATACTTATTCGTATTACTGTAGTCTGTGGAAATGGAGGGGTTTCCAGTGTGAGAATGCTAGCGTTGCGTAGCCTTTCAGTCTGCATTGATATATAAACGCTAATTGTACGCATAGAGTCCAGACTCTGCATTGATAAAAACACTACTCTTTTCTCTCGCAGTGGCCGCACTGCGCTAGCCAGACCATTACCCTTTAGCATTGCATTCAGTCTCTGTGTGTATAGCAACACTACTCTTTTAGCACAGTGTTCAGACTGGGGGCTGCTCTCTCTACTCCTTGGCCTCGTGGTCAGATTCTGAGAGGGCCTCGGCGCGGGCCAGGTGCTCCTCGATCTTGATGGAGAAGATGGTGCTGTTGGTCTGTGTGCTCTCTTCCAGCTCCTTCAGCAGCTCGGCGCTGCCCTCCCTGAATTCCGACAGTTCCTCCTCGAAGGCCGGGCTGCTGCTACTGCTGTTGCTGGGTTCCTTGGGTGGCTTGGCCGGGTGGTTGACGTAGAAGCGCTGGTTCTGGAAGAACTTGATGATGGTGAGCTTGGGTAGGTCCAGCTGGGCCGATAGGGTGTGGATGGCCTCCTCGTCTGGGTACATCCCCACGTCCTGGATGAAGCTCTGCAGAATGCCTAGGGCCTCTTGGGAGATCTTGCCCCCGCCGGAGCGGGCCTTGGTGCCCCCGCCGCCGCGGCCCTCGTCCTCTGTCTCTGCCGGGGAAGCGGTGGAGGGCTGGCGAGGGGGCAGCCGGGGGCCCATGGGTGGTTGCTGCTGCTGCTGTTGCATGGGCTGCTGGGACAGTGGAGGCTGGGAGGGGTGCTGGAGGGACATGGGGGGCTGGTGCTGCTGCTGTGGCTGGGGCGGTTGATGGGTCTGAGACTGTGGTGGGAAAAGGGGGGGGGGACAAAAGACAGGATGTTATCAGTGAACACTTATTGGCGACTTAATAACGCCTTTCATTCAAATCAATTGAGTTGTGTAGAAAAATGGGCCCACTGTGCACAGAACAGGCGCTCCGCTGGAGGAATTTCCATGTAATATCTTATTGAATGTAATCAGTCCTTGAGATTTTTTTTCATGTGGAAATTGTGTCTTTCATTGTGGGGTAGAGGCACCAGTACTCACATACAAACCTGCACGCACACACACACACACACACACACACACACACACACACACACACACACACACACCACACAGGCACGCAAACACGTACAAAGACACTGAGACGCCGAGAATTCACACGGAAACTGTCCATTCTGGTTGGTACTGTCGAGCTTATCAGACCCCATTCAGATTATATTGCCAGACCACGATAAACAAAATCAATGTGTGTACAATTCAAAACGCGATCGCCGCCGATTGCCATGGGTGTGAGAACGCTAACGATGGCTTTGCTTTGCCGTCAGTATCCCGCTAGTGTAAACACATGACACATTACTCCTAAAATGTCTCATTGTTTGCGTGGAGAGAGGGTTGAGTGGGCAACTCGTGCTCTCTATTGAACACACAACAGTTTTTTTCCCCCTGAGTCAGACCCACTCCAATTGGAGTTTGGTAATGAAGTTTAGAAAACACAGCACTTTACAGATAGCTTACCGGCCAGCTGCACATATTCACTCAAAGATCCAATTTTACACTACAACACACACATATAGCGAGCTTTAATAAGGGAAGCTTCTCTCCACGTCTGTGAATCACTGTTTTGCAACAGGTCTCTCGTGAGAACAAGCTTTTTAATAAATAGACTGGCCTGAGTTGACAGAGGTTCAACGCCAACACCAATAAGCACTATGAATTGCAAGTGTCAGTAGTTCCTCTATGCATTACAGTACTGAGACATTTTACTGGAAGCCAAATCATTTCTATTTCATTAGTGGTTAACTTTTCTGCGAAGTATCCCAAATTGGTCATTTCTTTTCACTTTTTTAATCTGATATTAGGCTCAATGAGAAAAATCTGATTATGGTATTTCTACACTGGTGCTTTTATATGGGACTGGCCATAAGTTTCTGGCTAACAAAATAACTGATCAGCCATTCAGCTGCCACTATGTTTAATAGAAGTATTTATGTTTATAATTCACAATTTTTAAAGTTTAAAGTGAGTCTCAGGTTTCTGTGTTTATTTGCAAGCTGCCTTTTAAAAAGAAAACTTAGATAAGTTAAAAGAAAGAGTACATTTTCAAAGTATTTCATTAAAAACACAAACTTTGACTATTACTATGTTTGTGATTAATAGAGATCATTTGTAGAAATGTCCCCTTACTGCTGGTTATTACGAACACCAGATAATTACAATGTAAAACTAAGGGATAATACTGGTTGCTTATTTGAAATCACAACATAAAATGAAAGAATACAAATTCTCTCTCTCACCTGTAGTGGGTCTGTGTGGGACATATACATCAGAGTTGGGTTCTGTGGGTACAGACATCAGAGTTGGTGTCTGTGCTTGTGTGTGTATCTCCTCTCATCTTCAATGGATGTGTATGCGTGTCCACTGCACATAGGTACGTGTATGTATGTGTGTATGTACACGTCTATGTGTATTTATGCGCTTGTGTGTGTGCATGTATGTATTAATGTGCACGTCTTTGCCTCCTCACCTGCATGGGGTCAGTGGACATGTGCATCGTGTGCGGGGGCCGGTCGGCGTGGTGCTGCTGCTGCTGGCCGGCCGTGCTCTCCTGTTCGTAGATGGCGTCACGCTCCGCCTGGGCCAAGCTCAGGAAGCGGCGGATCATGGACAGGTTCTCCCACAGCGTACGGTTCTCCGGGCTGGGGTCCTCCTTCCAGCGCAGAAGCTCACACAGCCAGCCCTTTACCGAAAGGAAACGACAGCGAGGTTTAGCCTGACCCTCCACTTTAACGGCTGTACTCACACAGAGAGAAACCCTAACCAGGGGTGGAGAGTACACCTATAGCTTTACATTTTAGCCCATTCCTGTAACATGCCAATATAATACAATTCCAAAGGCAGCAAAATAACACATTCTGGGACCATGTGGTATGACAACATACACATGTATGTAGTATTCATAGCATGTAGCACAAAATGAAGGACCCATTTAACAGTTTACAGGAAACATTATACTCTAGCCCAGCAGAGGGCCATGAGAGATGGGACTGTGGGCCATAGAGGACTGTAGCTACACAATATTAATTTACACAGAGCATGTATCTGAGAAGCCCCAGTCAAAGGCAGCTTGTGTGTGTGACTGTGTGGGTGCAGCTGAGCGGTACAGTACGGTAGAGACGGAGCCCATCTATGGAGCTCTGTGATGAGGTCCTGTGACTCAGTTATACAGCACTGGATGTGGAGGGAACTCAACTGGGCCGTGTGAGGGCAGGGCAGGGGGGTGATCACCATGACAGAACTGAAGCAGAGGGTGAGAGAAAATAGTGTGAGATGAAGAGTAGAGAACGAGGGAGCCAGCGAGAGAGAGAGAGAAAGGAAGGAAGAGAGAGAGAGAAAGGAAGAGAGACGGAGAGAGCGAGAGAGAGAGCGAGAGCGATAGAGGGAGAAAAAGACACAGAGAGAAAGGAAGGAAGAGAAACAGACAGAAAAATAGGGAATTTTAAATGACCGTGGCAAAAAGAGAGCTGTAACGGGTGAGAAGGCAGAAGGAGGGAGGGAAGGAGGGAAAGCAGCTTCGTTGAGGGAGGGCGAGAATGTGAGTGTGTGTGAGAGAGAGAGAGAGAGAGAGAGAGAGAGAGAAAGAGAGAGAGGAGAGAAGGGAGAGCGATGAAGCTGTTCAGCCGGTAGTCTGTCCTGGCAGCGTGACAGAGCAGTACTGTAATCTCCCAGCCAGTGTGCGGCAGCACCTTTCATTTCCACAGGATTACACTGCGCTGGTCACACACACACACACACACAAACACACACACACACAAACACACACACACAGGGGCAGAGCCACGCCACCACACTGCATGCAAGAGATAACTCAGCATTTCTGTTGTCCCCTGTTCCAGCTCCTCCCCTAAGCCACATCAAACCCAGGAGGGTTTTGGAGAAAGCCGGGAGCAACGGAGGGAGAGAGAGAGAGAAAGAGAGAGGGGGAAGAACAAGGAAGAGAGAGAGAGAGAGAGAGAGTGAGAGAGAGAGAGAGAGAGAGAGAGAGAGAGAAAGACAGGGAGAGAGAGTATGAGAGAAAGAAGGACAGGGAGAGAAAGAGAGTGAAAGAGAGAGGAAAAGAGAGAGAGAGAGAGAGAGAGAGAGAGGGGTAGAAGGGACCTAAAGACTGCGTGCCCACCTTGTTCTTCTGCCACGTTTATTGTTGCCTTTTTTAATTTGCATGCAGAGGGATTTGGACCGCGTTACCACTTTGATGTTTGTTGGTTTCGGCTGATTCGGTATTGAGGAGCACCCCTCTTTTCACCCCCACATGCCTCCCTGCCTCTTCCGAGCCAGAACTGAACCACACTACCAAGGCCGCGATGAAGTAATCCAACTCAAACACTCCCCAAACCAGCAGGATTAAACCCAAAGTGCTAAAGGCCAACATGAACCCCATAGTAATTCTGGGAAGTCCTCACATAAATTAACTAGCTAGTTAAAAATAACTACAGTAAAAACAAGAGGTAAAGTCTTAATATGTTGTGACTATGCTATTCATATTTTGCTGAAAGCTCATTGATAGAATGTTGTACGACTAAAGTAAAGGAAGTTTGACACAGAGAAGTTTAACATTTACACAAAAACTGGTAAAATTATCACAAAAGTGTAGCTAATGTCAAAATGGCAGCTTCCCTCAGTCGTCCCCACACAAGTGGACAGTCAGCGTTTTCCCTGGTGGTTTAAAGAGCTGAAGTCGTGTTTGTGTTTGTCTAATTGCATTGCTTCCACAGGCCTTGGCAGAAGCATTGAGGGAAGAAAGAGAGGTGGGAGAGCTGGTCAAAGGAGGTGGCACTTGGCTCTCTTGCCAGCAAACTCAGGGGGGAAAAAAACTTGGTTTCGATAAAAAAAAACGTGATGTGAAAACTTCATTTGGAGTGAGGATTTCTGTCTAATAATCACAATGACAATGTGACATGGTGGAGAAATCCAAAATGGTGTTCCAGCTTACTATCATATATATGACTTAACCATTGTTTCAACTTCTATTTGAAATTGTGCAGACTTTCAAAGCTTTAGATAGACTGTGCAGAAATGTATAAGCAGCATCAATTGGTGTAATAGTTATTAGGTTGGCTGCACAATGCATGTTGTGTTACTGTGTTGAAACAGGCACCTACAACAAGAACCAAACATCTCTGTTGCTCTGTGTACTACGTCCATATTGTTCATTTCCCCCCTAACAACACTGTTTGAATACGCTGTACTTACACTGCTCACCAATTCTGAACTACCTCGAACTCTCTCAGAGTTGGTGAAGAGCTCTCTATAAATAAAAATGTATTATTCATAATGATTAGCATGGAGAATGGAGAGGTGAGGAGAGTGACCACCCTGCCTGTTTTTTCGTCCAATCTGACCGTCAGCACACGGGCTGAGGGGGTGAAGAGGTGCAGAATGACAGAGTAATATACTCTTCAGCAGCAGGCCTCACACAGCCCAGCAGAGCTCCCATTGTTTAGCACAGTATAAATAGCAACCGGGCACTCTGACTTATTTCGCTCCCAACACAATGCTGAATTCATGCGCAAGATTCACCCAACTACGCAGCGGCACACCGTACCCTGTTTGTGTGTGTGTCTGCGGCAGTCACAAGCTGCCAATGAGAGCATAGGCCTGCTCTGTCAGGGAACAGCCCGGTATTCACGCCCACCCCTCTTCCCTTCACCTCCCTCCCTTCTCCCTCCACAACATGGACGCACACTACTGCATCAATAAACAACACTCTGCTGTGAAACCCTGCATGGAAAAAAGAGAGATGGAGAGAGAGAAATAGAGACATGAGAGAGAGAGAGATAGAGAGAGGCCTACCTCCACAGTCACACGGCAGGGCCAACACCTATCTCTAATCTCATTTGGTCATTATGAGCCCCATCAGTCCACCACCGAAAAATAAGCCGGCAGATGTCCATCAACTGTGATTCTCTTTTTGTTAGGTGGGGGGGGGGGGGGGGGGGGGGGATTATAACACAATCAAATTGAATATGGTGCTTTATACAATAATTGTCTACACTGAAACAAAAGCACATTTGACCTTGTAGATGCAAAACATCTGTTACAGGAGGGGGAAACCCCAAAAAAAACGTGTGACAGTTGGGAGAAAAAGATTGCGATCCATTGTCGTGGCTGGACTTGTGGAACTTGTCAGAGGAGGGACTGAGAGCTGCAGAGAGCCAGCCAGACTCACATCTCTGTCCGAGAGGGAGAGAGAAATAAAAAGTAGGAGAGACAAAGCATTATTGTCTTTCCCTCCTTGAACCTGGCACAGGGCCCAGCTCCACTAGCAGACAATGCTATGCAGATACATGCAGCTGATAACACGGTATGTTCAAACCTGTTTCTCCTCTGAGCGTCACCTTAGAGCGCGTTCCCCCCACACAGTTACCAGCACTGGGTTGTAAATACGGCGCCATGCCCATCTGTTGATGGGAAATACCGACCTGCTTGATGTTCAGCATGTGAGAATCTCCCGCAACAATAAGCAAAAATTTACTGTGAAAAACGGACCCGATGTTTTGTGTGTGTGAGGAAATCTTAATATGCAAATAAGGCAGGTCCGAGCGCCTATTCAAATAGTCTTGGCGTGGAGGGGGGGGGGGGGGGCAAGGGAGAAATGGGGTCGAGGCCCTCAATTGAACTCAACCATTCTTCCCCGGGGGAACTGGAGGTCTAGCTACCATGTGGCCATCCTGAAAAATCCTACACTCTTAGCATGCATTCACAGTGCTGACTAGAGTTGGGATTCCTTCTACCCGTCTCACTCATTCTGTAATAAAACAATGAGTAAAGATTTTGAAGCACTTAAAAGTAGAGTAAGTAGTACAAATACGTCAAATCAAATCAAATGGTATTTGTCACATGTGCCTAGTTTAAAAATAATAATACAATAAAATAGTAACACAAGGAATAAAATAAAATACACAAGAATGGAGCAATATACAGGAAGTAGCAGTACCAGATCAATGTGCAGAGGTACTAGGCATTTGAGGTAGATATGTACATGAAGGCAGGGTAAAGTGCCTCGGCGTCAGGATAGATAATAATAAGAGTAAAATAAAGAACAGCAGCACCATATGATGAGTATAAAAGTGTGTGTGTGTGTAATGTGTATGTATGTGTGTTTGTGTTGTGTCGGTATGCGTGTATTTGTTATGTGTGTGTGTGTGTGTGTTTGTATTTAGTGTATGTTGAATGTGCGTGGGTTTTTGTGTGGGAGTGTCAATGTAGGGTGTATATATCGTCTAGTGAGCGTGCGTAGGGTCAGAGCAAGATAGAGTCAGTGCAGATAGTTCAGATACCATTCATTGACTATTTAGCAGTCTTGCTATTTAGCAGTCTTTGGCTTGGGGGTAGAAGCTGTCTCAGAACCTGTTTGCCGGACGGTCTATGGCTTCGGTGGCTGGACTCTTTGGCAGTTTTTCAGGCCTTCCTCTGACACCCTCTGATACAGAGGTCATGGATTTCAGGGAGCTCGGACCCAGTGATGAACTGGGCTGTCCGCACCACCCTCTGTAGGGCTTAGCGGTCAAGGGCGGTGCATTTGCCATTCCAGGCGGTGATGCAGCCAGTCGGTGATCAGGCCTTCCACCGTCGTATTGTCAGAAAACTTGATGATGGTGTTGGAGTTGTGCATGGCCATGCAGTCATGGGTGAACAGGGAGTACAGGAGGGGACTAAGCACATACACCTGAGGGTCCCCCTTTTGAGGGTCAGCGTGGCAGAGGTGTTGTTGCCTACCCTCATCACCTGGGGCCGGCCCGTCAGGAAGTCCAAGATCCAGTTGGAGAGGGAGGGGTTCAGTCCCAGGGTCCCAAGCTTGGAGGGGACTATAGTGTTGAACACTGAGCTCTAGTCTATGAACAGAATTCTCACATAGTTATTAACCTCTTGTCCAGGTGGGAGAGGGCAGCGTGAAGTGCAATTGAGATTACGTCCTCTGTGGACCTTTTGGGGGGTATGCAAATTGGAGTGGGTGTAGGGTGTCTGGGATGATGGTGTTGATGTATGTCATGACTAGCCTTTCAAAGCATTTCATAACTACAGATGTGAGTGCGACAGGACGATCGTCATTTAGGCAGGTTACCTTGGAGCTCTTGGGAAAAGGGACAATGGTGGTCACCTTGAAACATGTTGGGATTATAGACTGGGACAAGGAGAGATTAAAAATGTCAGTGAAGACACTTGCCAGCTGGTCTGCGCATGCTTTGAGAATGTGCCCTTGTGATTGTTAACCTGTTTAAACGTTTTTCTCACATCGGCCACGGAGAGCGAGATCACACAGTCATCCGGAAAAACAGCAACTTTCACGCAAGGCACAGTGTTACATTCCTCGAAGCGAGCATAAAAGGCATTTAGTTTGTTTGGGAGTTCTGCATAGCTGGGCAACTCACGGCTGCGTTTCCTTTTGCAATCCATTATCGTCTGCAAGCCCTGCCACACACAACGAGTGTCAGAGCTGGTGTAGTAGGATTCCACCTTCCTCCTATATTGTCCTTTTGCATGCTTGATGTCTCGTCGGAGGTCATAGCTTTCTTGCATGCGTCCACATCCGTGTCCCATGTCTTGTAAGTGGTAACTCTGGCCCAGTAGGTAATACATTTGAAGTCGGAAGTTTACATACACCTTAGCCAAATACATTTAAACCCAGTTTTTCACAATTCCTGGCATTTAATCCTAGTAATAATTCCCTGTCTTAGGTCAGTTAGGATCACCACTTTATTTTAAGAATGTGAAATGTTACTGTGGATATAGATACTTTTGTACCTGTTTCCTCCAGCATCTTCACAAGGTCCTTTGCTGTTGTTCTGGGATTGATTTGCACTTTTCGCACCAAAGTACGTTCATCTCTAGGAGACAGAATGCATCTCCTTCCTGAGTGGTATGATGGCTGCGTGGTCTCATGGTGTTTATACTTGCGTACTATTGTTTGTACAGATGAACGTGGTACCTTCAGGCGTTTGGAAATTGCTCCCAAGGATAAACCAGACTTGTGGATATCTACAATTATTTTGCTGATTTATTTAGATTTTCCAATGATGTCACGCAAAGAGCCACTGAGTTTGAAGGTAGGCCTTGAAATACATCCACAGGTACACCTCCAATTGACTCAAATTATGTCAATTAGCCTATCAGATGCTTCTAAAGCCATGACATCTTTTTTCTGGAATTTTCCAAGCTGTTTAAAGGCACAGTCAACTTAGAATATGTAAACTTCTGACCCACTGGAATTGTGATACAATGAGTAATAAGTGAAATAATCTGTCTGTAAACAATTGTTGGAAAAATTACTTGTGTCATGCACAAAATAGATGTCCTAACCGACTTGCCAAAACTATAGTTTGTTAACAAGACATTTGTGGAGTGGTTGAAAAATGAGTTTTAATGACTCCAACCTAAGTGTATGTAAACGTCTGACTTCAACTGTGCATGGTTTTGGTTTGGATATGTTCTTATAGTAACTGTGGGGATGACATCATCTACAGTGCTAAAGTATTCAGACCCCTTGACTTTTTACACATTTTGTTACGTTACAGCCTTATTCTAAAATGGATTAAATTTTTTAAAAACTCAGCAATCTACATACAATACCCCATAATGACAAAGCAAAAACAGGTTTTTAGAATGTTTGCAAATGTATAAAAAAATGTAAAACAGAAATACCTTACTTACATTAGTATTCAGATCCTTTGCTATGAGACTCGAAATTGAGCTCAGGTGCATCGTATTTCTATTGATCATCCTTGAGATGTTTCTACAACTTGATTGGAGTCCACCTGTGTTCAATTCAATTAATTGGACATGATTTGGAAAGGCACACACCTGTCTATATAAGGTCTCACAGTTGAGTTGAGTGCATGTCAGAGCAAAAACCAAGCCATGAGGTCGAAGGAATTGTCCGTAGAGCTCCGAGATAAGATTGTGTCGAGGCAAAGATCTGGGGAAGGGTACCAAAAAAATGCTGCAGCATTGAAGGCCCACAAGAACACCCTGGCCTCCATCATTCTTAAATGGAAGAAGTTTGGAACCACTAAGACTCTTCCTAGAGCTGGCCACCTGGCCAAACTGAGCAATCTGGGGAGAAGGGCCTTGGTCAAGGAGGTGACCAAGAACCCGATATTCACTCTGACCGAGCTCTAGAGTTCCTCTGTGGAGATGGGAGAACCTTCCAGAAGGATAACCATCTCTGCAGCCCTCCAACAATCAGGCTTTTATGTTAGAGTGGCCAGATGGAAGCCACTCCTCAGTAATAGGCACATGACAGTCCGCTTGGAGTTTGCCAAAAGGCACCTAAAGATTCTCAGACCATGAGAAACAAGATTCTCTGGCCTGAATGCCAAGCTTCAGGACACCTGGCACCATCCCTATGGTGGTGGCAGCATCATGCTGTGGGGATGTTTTTCAGCAGCAGGGACTGGGATACTAGTCATGATCAAGGGAAAGATGAATGGAGCAAAGTACAGAGAGATCCTTGATGAAAACCTGCTCCAGAGCTCTCCGGACCTCAGACTGGGGCGAAGGTTCACCTTCCAACAGGACAACGACCCTAAGCACACAGCCAAGACAACGCAGGAGTGGCTTCGGGACAAGTCTCTGAATGTCCTTGAGTGGCCCAGCCAGAGCCCGGACTTGAACTCAATCGAACATCTCTGAAGAGACCTGAAAATAGCTGTGCAGCAACGCTCGCTATCCAACCTGACAGAACTTAAGAGGATCTGCAGAGAAGAATGGGAGAAACTCCCCAAATACAGGTGTGCCAAGCTTGTAGTGTCATACCCAAGAAGACTCGAGGCTGTAATCGCTGCCAAAGGTAGTTCAACAAAGTACTGAGTAAAGGGTCTGAATACTTATGTAAATACTTATGTAAATGTCACGGCGTTTCCCTGTGGCTCAGTTGGTAGAGCATGGTGTTTGCAACGCCAGGGTTGTGGGTTTGATTCCCACGGGGGGCCAGTACAAAAAGAAAAAGAAAAATGCATGAAATTAAATGTATGCATTCACTACTGTAAGTCGCTCTGGATAAGAGCGTCTGCTAAATGACTAAAATGTAAAATGTAAATGTAATATTTCAGTTTTTTGTCATTATAGTCTATTGTGTGTAGATTGATGAGGAAAAAAAACTATTTCATCAATTTCAGAATAAGGCTGTAACATGACAACATCTGGAAAAGTCAAGGGATCTGAATACTTTCCGAAGGCACTGTATGCACTTATTGATGAAGCCCGTGACTCTTGTGGTGAACTCCTCAACGTAGGTATACAGCTATTGTTTTGCATGTTTTGCAATTGTTTTCAGGATTCACCTTAAGTCAATGGTAACACAAGTAGAGTGAACCGTGAAAGAGCTCATGCAGATGTCTATGTGCACCATTACATTATTTCCACCTGGTAGAGCTCAGGTCCTGGGCTTTACTCACTGATCCTGCAGGGGATTGTTCTGCGCATGGTAATACATGGTAATACTCTTGACTGTTCATAACTCAACCATCTGACTCCCTGCAATAGAACTCATTGGACTGGGGCCTGACTGTCCATGAGCATTTGTGCTATAGAATGAATCTATCAATTAACACTTTTTAGAAACAACGAATGAAAAGTGATGATTTGTGTTGAAGGATTTGTACACAAAACAATCCAGTCAAATTGTGAATCCTTAGTAGGAAATATATTTCTCAACAGAATATAATGTCATCTGCAATTGTAATCCCTTATTTTGGACGTTTATACCGAGTTTAACCTGTAACATGCATTAATGTCTTGTCAAAGTGGAATTCTTTCAAATCGGTTGCCAGATTGGTTACCTAACCCCGTTGCAGGAGTGTCAACAGTAGAGTATGCATACATACCCACATCTGCTCAATCTGAAACAAACAAGGCAACCTGTTTCCCTGCATTCATTTTCAAATTGCAACATGGGAAGTCTTGACCGACGCATTTCAGACCCGCAGTGGAAGATATATGATGTCAAAGACACCAGCTGGGAAACGTGATATCAGCGTTTACTGAGTGAAAGGTCATGCCCTCTCGCATCACAATGCGCCAGTTGTCAACAATAGCAGACTGGAACATCTACATTGCACATATGCTGCGGAGTGAAAGCATGATTGTGCAGGAAACGTTCTCTTTCTCAGCATTTACTCTCAGAACAATGCCAATCGGTTCATCGTCACAGAATGCCACAGTTGCAGTATGAATTCCTATAACGGGAACACTTAGAACTGGGACAGAACGACCAGAGCAGGTCAATGAAATGTCAAAATCCTCAAATACAGAACATGACACATCTGTGCTCTGCTCTGCCAGGCTACAAAATGACAAAACAAATCACTATGTTGTATGCCGGGTCTGTCTGTCAAACATTAGGAGGCATGTTCAGTTGACCGTGGAAAAAATCAATCAAGCTATTCCGGTTTTGATAACTATTAAACACAGAGAGAGAGAGAGAGAGAGAAAGAGCGAGAAAGAGAAAGAGAGAGAGAGAGAGAGAGAGAGAGAACAGTAAAATCTCTTCAACATTATAGTATCCCTCTGTTAACATCTTCTATGGAGTCTACAACAGTATTGAGGCAGCTACAGAAACAGGAGAACAAGTAAGAGAGTGAATGAATGCACAAAGGACCACTAACTCACAAAAGAGGAAGAGAGAAGAAGGAAGTTTCAGAGCTAAACAGCATCTGAATTAGGAACACACCAATCACCTACGAGGAGTGTGATTCCATCAATTATAAGCACTTGATTGAGATTTAATTCAAAGCTGGAGTTTAATTGCTAATATCAGAGCATAATTAAGATGATAAATCATGACTGATCTTCGTGAATTATGGATTAAAATAGCAGAAAACCTGCAAATTGTGTATGTCAGCTAAAGCCGCATCTGTAATTGGTCTACATGTTTGCTGTCAGATGGAAGGGACTGTTACATTTGTTCAAATCTCCAAATAGGGTCTCAATGAATGACATGTATGAGATGGGAGGGACGTCTTAACCCTCTGTATGAAATGAGAACCGGTGTGGAAAGTCATAGCTATACAGTATGAGAAGTCTACTTTGTGGAATCATGTGCGTAGTAAGAGAGAGGAGAGAGACAGGGTCTGGAGAGAGGAGAGAGACAGGGTCTGGAGAGAGGAGAGAGACAGGGTCTGAAGAGAAACAAGTAGAAGGAGTGAGAGAGAGAGAGAGAGAGAGAGAGAGAGAGAGAGAGAAAGAGAACGAGAGCGAGAGCGAGAGATAGAGAAATAGAAAGCGGGAGCACACAAGCATTCGAATAGGTCCTAATGTCTCCCCATGCAATTCCTCTCTCTCCCTCTCTCTTACTCTCTCTCCTCCTCTCTCTCTCCCTCTCTCTTACTCTCTCTCCTCTCTCTCTCTCTCGCTCTCTCTCTCTCTCACATACACACAGACTAACACATCCCCACACTGCATCTGCTGGAGCTTGTGGCTGTAGTTAAATTGAAATATTTCCCGGCGTGTGTCAGAAGCATGCAGAATGGTAATTATGACAGATCTGATTAGGCGGGCCGAGTCGGGCGGCTCCGGGCTGCAGGTGCGACCTTGTGCATTCCTGCGTGTGTAAATAAAATTAATTACAAGCGTGGGGGCGCGCGGCGCGTGACATCGGTGCGCAAGGGGGGGACTCCCACAGGGGGCACCCTAATGGAATATTTTCCCCGAGTCTAATAATACAGTTGGTATTGACTTGAGGTAATTAGGGGGATCATTAAAGCGCTTTTCCCGGCGTATTTGCCTGCCTGATCAGATTAGCCAGAATGGGCCTCAGAACAAGCCCTGTGTGGTCTGTCAGAGGAGATAGTGGGAAAGGGCTGGAGCCGGAGCGAGGCTCTCCCCACACTGTTAGCCCGGCCTGGGAAGGAGAAGCAACGGGGGCGTGGAGGGTGAGAGCTGCCTCAGACTTGGGACAGCGGAGGGCAAATGTCGGGGAGTGGAATGTGGGGATGGAGGTAGGTACAGTAGGTGTGGTGGAGGGGGGAAAAAGGGCAGAGCGGAGGAGAGAAAGAGGGTGTGAGTGTGTGAACGAGAGAGAGAGAGAGAAATAGACAGTAGAGTAGTACAGTAGAGAGGCATGTGCATGCTCAGTGGGGGGGGTTTAGAGGTGGTTGATGAAATGAGAGGCAGTGGGTTAGATGCTGGTGGGGATTATTCTGTCCATTAAACAATAAGAAAAATGCTAATTTTAGAGGGAACAGGAGGAACTGCCTTTTGCGAGATAATTCATACACTAAATTAATTATTCAGACATCTGGGCCTCCGGTTCCAAAAATTGTCTCTTTAATATTATAGAGGATCTGCCACCGTTTCCCCGACAACCTAATAACCAAGCAACCGGATAAATAAATTAATTAATTAATAAACATTCATGGCCTTTCTTTCCCTTTTGGTGATGCTCTCTCGTTTCTAATCTGCCTCAGCTTCGCAGGGAGACAATCCGGAGTCTGTAAACAAACAATGGAGATATTATGTTGGCCGTTACACCACAGAAACAGAAGTGAAACTTTGGGAGGTGATTTATAACTTCACTCTGGATCAGCCCTATGACGGCACCCCAGTCATTTTATCCATGAAGGCAAAGCACTCAAGTTATTAAAACCCTCACATTTTTTATCTCTAGGTTCATGACTCATGGTGTAGGTGGTCATGCCCAGTTTCTCCCTAGGCTCTTCCTGCTTCAGAAGATCAGATATTGTTCAATTCTGTCAAAGCAGTGAGTCTACATTCCAAATGTCATCTCCCGTAACATCTACCCCTTAGACTAAGCAGAGAGAGGAACCCAGGAGGGGTCCATGAACTGAGTATTAAGGAGGTGGTTGGGCCATATGAGTGGGATGGATGTACAGCGTTCAAGCTGTCCCAGTCAAAAACAACAACACAGATTCCACTAACCCAGGATATGAATCATTTCAGAAATTATAGGCGGGGGGGGGGGGGGGCAGGTCCAGTAATTCCACCACCCTCCTCCTCCCCTCTGTCTCTCTCCCTCTCTCCACCTTTCCACTCCAGACCAGCGAGGCACTCAGTGTCCCTCCCCCCACCCCCCTAGAGAGCTGCGTGCCAGGCGGGCGCAGGGTGACAGATGGCACACACCAGCCCCCCCCTGCCATCCCTGCACCAACCCCCCCCCCCCCCCCCGGTGGCGCAGTGGCGGACCAGATCAGTGCCATTCTGTCTCATTAGAGCCTGGCTAATTAGCGTAGCCTCTTCCAGGGGAGAGAGAGAGAACGAGGGACAGAGAGAGAGAGAGAGAGGGAGAGAGAGAGAGAGAGAGAGGGAGAGAGAGGTAGGCACTTGGTGGTGGCGTTTCTTGTTTGTATTCCACTGGTCACTCTGTGTGTGTGTTGGGGGGTATGAGAGCTAGCCCTGTGGCGCAGGGGCTCCCGGATCGCTTGTTGTGTGACAGCAGGGACTCTGATACAGACAATCACAGCTCCCTCTCAGGATGTGTGTCAGGCAGTTTAGACACCAAAGCCATGTTAGGGGCTCCCCACGGCTAGCCTCCCACCGCTAGCCACCCATCGCTAGCTTCCGCTCCTTTAGCAGCCAACAACATACAGCTAGCCAATATGGATAGCCTCCATTTCACTAGCTAAAACAGATAGCTAGCTAGCTACCACCTCTACCGGTGCAGCTTTGTTAGCACTGACAAGGGCTTTCATCAAAATCTAGCATCCATCATTTCGAACGCTATCACTAAAGGGGCGTCTCCTAATGCTAGCTGCGGATTCTGGAGGCATTGTCTCCTGTGGCTGGCTTCAAACCAATAGGCTACATCATCAACAAAGGCTACCTCAATACTATAGTTACCCTCTAACAACCTGCTCAAACTAGTATACAGTACATCTCCCACAGCTGAATGTTGGCTCAACTTTGAATTTGATAAGAACAAAATTTGACAAAAAATGAAATATGGGTTATTGGATTCTATCCTAATGTAATGTATAGCTGTACAAACAAGTCAAAATGGGCTGTAGTCTCAAGGTATACTGTAGGCTGCATGACTGAATTTGATGTCAACCAGCAGTGGAATGGAGATTTTCAATTGTACTTACTCACTGCACCCAAAATGTCGAGGTTAAAAAGATGATTGAAATGCTACTGTGAATATGAGAGAGAGACCTACCAGTTAAAGGCTGGCAGAAAGAGAGGTCTGCTGTGGTTACAAGCCCTGAGAGGGGACGGGATGGCTGTGTTCCAAACCCCATCCCCCACGCAACACACCCATGCACACAACACACACACACACACACACACACACACACACACACACACACACACACACACACACACACACACACACACACACACACACACACACACACACACACTGGAGTGTAAGCCAATCTCTAAACTCCTGCTTAGAGCTCTCACACTCAGGGGACCACCACTGCTCCCATCCTCTCCCACTCCACAGCCCCCTGCTCCCCTTCTCAGATCTCCTCCCCTCTTCTCCCCGCTCCTCCTTTCCCCTCCTCTCCTCGCTCTATCTATCTTTCACAGGGGCAGGGCTAGACGACGCAAACGCACACATAGGCACACACAATAGCTGCCTGAGCCAAGCTCTCCTGTCCTCCAACCCCCCAACATTCGCCAACTCTTCCAGGGTGGTGGGCTGCATACATGTGAGCGTGCGACCACCGAGAATTCCTGTAGTGTGCCGGGATGGCAGTGGGGGCACGGCACACCAATCAAACACGCATGTGCCAGCCTCCATATCGAGACTGAGCCTCCCCCGTCCCCAAACCCCCGTTCCTCCTGCCAGTCTGCACCCCAATGGATGGACCCATCCCCCAACACCATCCACCACCACCAGCTCCTCACTCCCTCACCCTCCAACCCCAGCACCAGCAGCCCCCACTGTGCTAAAGTGCAGAGCCTGGGCCTGGGTCTCTGGTTCTGAGTCTGGGCCTGGTGCAGAGTGGAGCCGCCACTGCCCCTGGTGGTGATGTGGGCCAGGAGGGGCACCAGCTGCCCGGGGAGCGCCCATTACGAGATGGAGCCAGAGATAAGTGCTCTCCCAGGCCCCCTTTCACAGGCATAATTAGCACACTTCTTATCTGCTGCTCAATTCACATTCACACCCTCCGCCTCCATCACCATGAATGGTGGAACAGGGAGACAGGGAGGAGAGAGGGAAGAGAGAGAAGATAGAGAGAGGGAAGAGAGCGAGAGAGAGAGAGAGAGAGAGAGAGAGAGAGAGGGAGAGAGAGAGAGAGAGAAAGAGGGAGAGAAAGAGAGGGGGGAGGTAGGGAGGAAACAGTGGAAACCTGTTCACTCACAAACGATAATCTGAGAAGAGATATTTTTTCTCCCCCTCTTCTCTCTTCTCTTCCAAAAAGTCTTTGAACTCCTGAACAAAAACAATGGTTTGTGCATCAAACTGCAATTTGGTAAAACAAAGATATCTGGCCCTATAATCATGCCAATCAGCGAAAAAAAGAAAAAAAAACTCCACAGATATTTCCAGATAATTTGCCCACTGTTTAATCTATTTTCTTTTTCTTCATCAAGTAACAATTGTGGAAACATTTCCAACTGTGCTCCACCAATATATCAAACCTTTAATAATAACGGCTTGCTCCGCATTTCCTTAATTAGTTTTAATAAGAGTTAAACTGACGGTAATTCTGCTCACACAAACCGGTATTCAACGAGTGGGTTGTTCCCTGGGCGAGATAACAGGCTCCGCTTTAGCTGAGAGTCATTCAGAGCACAGCTAATATAAACAGGTTTGTTTTGTGTTGAAACACTGTCTGCTGTTCGCTAAACCCACAATAAAGGAGACATGTCATTATGGCGATAAATCACCAGTCGGAGGAGAGAGGAGAGTTGCACAATGTGGCGCTTCAGTTTTTGAACCCCCTAACTGGTGAATGTCTCCAGATCTGGTTTTATATCGTGTTTTATTCTTTTGTTTTCTAATGTTTCATCAACCACACTGGAAAGGAGCCAAAATGTCTCCACGACAAGTTCAGGCATGAAATGAAAATATTAGCTCTAAATATTGATGTGTGCATTATATTTCAAGCTGTAACATCCACAGGACTGTAACTAATAGTTTAATAACATACGTTCCCAATAATGTAGCCAGAGACATTCTTTTCTTCAACATTTTCTTTACATTTTTAGTGCCAATTTCTCCCAAAATGATACCAGTTTCTTTGCTAACCCACTTCTACTGCGTGGCAAAGCGGAAAATAATACTTATTGCGTGTGGTGTTGTTCTGCAGGTCTGTGTGTCTGTATCAAATAGTGCCCTTAGTGGTCTGTGGCCTAGAACTGTATGTTGTGTGTACAAAAACGGCAACCAGAGTCTAAGTCAACGTATGGGTCTGTACCTGACTCTTGGAGGCGGCCACCTTGGCAAACAGAGCCTGGGACACCTTGGCCCTCTTCATCTCCTGCTGGATCTCGTCATAGATGGAGGAGTTGATGTTGAGGATGCAGCTCTCTGTCTTGCCGTTCCACTCGCTGGGGAGCGGAGAGGCCTTCACCTGGGCAGGATAAGGAGTGTCAGCAAAAGGGTTGGAAAACAAGGTGATGCTGCCGTGTTTTCTGGATTCGGGGATCTGTCCAGATAGGTAAACATGGGAGACAATTTCACATCAAATGGTTTCATACATTTCATCATTTGTCTAATTAACTTCACTTAACAAATATAAGATAATATAAGCATTAATAAAAAAATGTATGAACTATTAATAAATACATTTTTATTAATTGAATTACTCATTAAAAAGTATTTCTACAAAAATTCAAAATTCTAAAACTGTTATGAGCAAATCATGCTACAATATACATAAAATGCCATAACATACATTATTACGATAACCATTAATAACAATGTTATTGATACAGTATAGTAACGGTGAAAGTGATACAAAGAGATGGTTCATTGTTGTGTTTGCTTACAGGAGAGATGCCCACAGGGATTCTGGGGTTCCAGTCCTCAGGTCTGGCGTTGTTACAGTCTTCTCTCCTGGGCTGCTGGGGCAACAGAGACATGTTTGTTTAGTCCCACCCTCAGAAAGGGGATTTAACAACACACGAACACACATTAGCACAGACAAACGCGCACGCACACGCACACACACAAACACACACGCAACAAAAACTGGTTAAGCCGTATCAACACAAAGGTAGTATACTTCATGTGCAATGACAACTTTAGTACACTGCAGTCTCATTGATGAAGCTAAACTGATCAGAAATCAGATTGCAGAGAGATACATGGAATTGAATCAACATCATTCTGGAGGAAACCCTTTTAAAACTTGTGTGAATACTGCATTTTTAAAATGTTTTTTTTTACGTGTAGGCAATAATTAAATTACTCAAGTATTAATCTTATCAGTTACAAACTTGCCCGAAACAATCTGTAAAAATCACAAATAAATGTTTAATGTATATGTCTAGACACCTAACGGGGGAGCCGTTATGAAAAGATAATGGACCCCAAATTTGTGGTAAACTGGAATGTTTTAAGATTCCTGGGCATCTTTTTAACCGTTTATGACTCAGTAGGCGAGGGGTGTCAGTGTGTGTACTGACTACCAACAATTTCCTCAGTAGCTCTAATTCTTAAGCCTGGGACATGCAGAGACTGGTGAGGGCACTGAAGCCACCCATGGGCACACATGAGAAACATACCTCCGCATAATTTTTTAGGAGGCCTATAAAAGCCTCCCTGTCTGCTCAATTGCTACCCTGACTGATTTATGTGGCTAAATCTCCCAACGCATTACTTTATACTTTATAGGAGCTGTCAGTGGGAGTCTGGCATATGTCCAGGCCAAGGCATACTATGATACAGTAGGACTCAGTCATAGGTGAAGGGAAGAATAGAAAAATGCATATTAGGGCTAATGATCATATGCTTCTATGATGATTCATGTTCAGCATCAGCAGGAAGTAAATAACTGTATAGTAAATGGTGGGAATTTAGAAGTGACCTATCGAGAATAAGCTGGTTCTAATGATGCGAAAAGGTCTGTGTGTCCTGTACTGCCCCATAAAATGATGCATTTAGTATACAAGCCCACCTCTACAACTATAAAAACTGAAATCCCAGCCCTGGAATTTGACTAACACAATTATTCAATCGAGGAAGGTGTGTGCACCTCCTGATCCACACGTTTGACATGGACGACACTGAAGTAAAAGAATTAGGGCCTGAACAGAGGTACGTCTGATAGCAGAAACATGGTCGAGTCTGGTCAATGTGTCGTTGTACGAGGGACAGCTCTCTCTCGCTTTCTCTCTCTCTCACTCTGTCTCCCTCTCTGTGTCTGTCTCTCTCTCTTCCTCTCTCTATCGGCTCTCTCTCCCTTTTTCCATGTCCAGCTTTCACAGCCAACTGACTGTTGAGGAAGACCTGTGAACTGCAAAGTGGCCCTTTTCCTAGTTTAAAACCACTGGTTCAGAGTCTGATTCTTCCCTTTACTTCCAGTTTTGTAAGGACGTCCACTGCGATCTGGCCATGCAGTCAAAGGGGCCTCCCTGTTTGGCCAATGGGTGACACAGGGACATTCTCTCTCTCCCAAATAAAAGGCAGTCTTCAGTCCGAGGCTGAACAGAGCAGGCCTTTGTCTGGCCCTCTCCGCCCCAGACACACTCGACCGCACTCAAAATGTGCTTAAGTGGAAAAGTTGCCACATACCTGTCCAATAAAGGACTTTGATTGTGGGAGAGACAATGGACAGCTGGTGGTCAGGCAGTTGAATGAGGAACTGACTGACTGACAGACTGGGGGAGATTCGCTCCTCCACAGAACTTGTCATCATTGAGTTGCTTCCTATTTTAAGAGTGGGGTGGGTAGCGGCACTTGCTGTACAATTTAAGGTCAAAATAAATGTGTGTGTGTGTGTGTGTGTGTGTGTGCACGCTGCTCTGTCTGTGTGCATGCTTGCCTGTTCGTTCCATACCTGCACTGGCCGGGTGGGCGGGGTGCTGATGAGTGGCGCAGGCCCCATGGCCGAGGCAGCCGTCAGGCTCCTTTCCCTCTCGTCCTGGTAGATACGGTCTCGCTCAGCCTCGGGCAGCTGCAGGAAGTTCTGCATGGCCCGCAGGTTGACCAGCAGAGACTGGCTGGCCGTCTTAGGATCTTCCTCTTTACGCAGGATCTCAGACAACAGGCCCTGGGAGGAAGAGTGGGAGAGGGAGGGAGGGAGAGAGAGAGAGGGAGAGAGAAATGCCCTATTTGTAAGCCCTGAGAAGACTCATACATTGACATCACTACAGGAACTTCATGTCCGTTGTGAACATTCTATTTCTACTCGTAAACTCTCCCAGACCCAGAGGATGATGTAACTATTACAGCACATAGACTCAGTGAGCATCAGTGTAGCAATCAGTGTATCCGCTGTTCCTTTTCAATAGCTATGAATCCTGTCATTACGGGAATCACTGTACTATCAGGACTGTGTGATCGAGGCTTTTCATCCGCCGTTGGACACACACTGAGTGATCCATTTTTAGCTTCTCTTCTTCAATAGGTGTGTGATTTGGAAATAAACAAAATGATTTTGTAATCAACAACTTGACGTCAGTTCTGTTGATAGTTAGACCAACTACCGGAGATAGAACTAGTGGCTCCGCTGTTTAACTAATGGTATGGTAGTTTAGGAAAACACACTGTGCTTGCGACTTAATGAAACACTGAAGGACATCGGAATAGATTCCCTTTATGACGGAGCCGAGAATGTATAACTAGATACAGGTATCAACTCTGAACGGGGAGACAAGCTTTCATACTGACATTGAGTGAATGTCACAGGTATCCTGAAGATTGTGCGAGAATATGTGTGTGTGTGTGTGCGCGTGTGTGTGTGTGTTATGTGTTTGCGTATACGCGCGCGCGCGTGTGTGTGTGTGTGTGCAATTGTGTTTGCGTGTGCTTGCATGTTTATTACGCCCGGCCATGTCCCCAGTCAATCGGCCGCTTCTACAAAAAAGGGACGGCGAGCCCCGGTGCGTCCGCCCCGCCCGCCCGCGTAGACACCACACGCAGCCTTATTAACACCCTCGGCAGAAACAGGAAGAGAAAAACATTAACACACAATAAATAATACAAGAGGAGGCTCTCAAAAGGCACATTCCTATTTCTTCATACCGGCGAGATAAGGCTGAAAGGAGAGAGGCTTGTCAATATGCACAAAAACACCACTGTCTGCTTGCTATCCACTGAACTGTTTTTGTGGAGAGAGCGTCGGTACGCACTGATTCCAATAGATTCTTATCAAGAGGTTTCGTACACAACTTCAAAGTGGCGGAGGAGTAATGAGGTTTGCTGCCACCTCCCCCCAAAAATATGCAGAACATCTTAAGACATTATCTCTGTCAGGGCCCTACTGCGCTGCCTGCCTGTAGAGTGAAATCACATGTCTTAGCAGAGGGAGCGCAAGCCGTGACCGCGCCTGGTGCTCTGACGTTGCGGCTTGCCAGGTGTACTATAGCTTTTCAGTTGTTGTTGTTGTGGTGCTAGGTTGTTGTAAGCGGTTATAAGATGAACTGTTTGTCGACAAGAATGCAGAGTTTGACTTTGCGCCACTACAACTCAAAACAATTCTGTCCTTGTGACAGATGTGTCAGAGTGCTTTGGGGAAAGACAAGAGTTGAGTATTTTTTCATTTCCAGTCCTATTAGGACATCATTCTATCTTGAGATGTTGCGATCTTTCCCCAAATCTCCTATTGGCATCAATGGGTGATTTATGCAAAAGTCTGAGTTAAATTCTGACCCTCCTCACCTGGGTCCTGTTGAAAGCCACGCGGGCGAACACGGCTTGGGAGATGCCGGCCCTCTTCAGCTCGTCCCTCACCCACTGGTATATCTCCATGGACACCTCGGTGTTGCTGGCTACCTGGGGCTCCAGGGACTTGGTCAGGGCGTTTCGGTTGACCGGCGGGTGGTTGAGGTACTGCTGCGACAGCGACTGCTGTGCCAGGAGCCGGTTGACAGCATACTGCTGGTTGAGAATCTGGGCCATGACCAGCTGCTGGTTCACCAGCTGGGGGCTAATGGGGGTGGACACCAGGCCTGGGTGGTGCAGGCCAGGGGGGAGCTGAGCCGGGCGGCCAGGGGTCTGGCCCCCACTGTGGGACGGAGGGGGCAGGGGGGGCACCGGGGAGGAGGGGGGCTGCTCGGCCGTGCTGCCCGGGATGGGCTGCTGGGAGAAGGTCAGATGGTTGTGGTTGTGGTTGGGGCCCGGAGGGGAGTGGTCAGACAGGCCGTCCATGTCTGCTAGAGGAGGGGAAAGAGAGGGGAGGGAGGGGGAGAGGAGAGAGAGGGCCAATTTAAACACTTTGAATACTGGCTGAAGAGTACAGCAGAAAATGCCCAGACAGAATGCACCAATGCACACTGTCCAACCCACTCAGATGAGTAAAACAGACTTTGAAATTGAAAACAGTGCATCGGGCCAAATCTCTGAGCAACAAAACTTTACAGTCTCTGAACAAACCTGTGTCCCTGTGACAAGACATAGCTGTTCAGACACTTGCCTGTCTAAAAAGCCCCACCCTAGATTCAGGCCCCAGATAAAGGGCCTCAGTGTGCGACCTGCAGACAGCCCCCAGAGCCTTGGCAGCTCCCGGAATTAGTTGATAAAGTTAGTTTATATGGCCCAATCATGTGAGTAATAAAAACAAGTGTGTGTGTGTGTGTATGTTTGTGTGTGTGTGTATGTCTGCGCATACTGGGAAACAGATAATCCCTGAATCACTCTTTATGTACCTAATTCTAAAACAAGGTATGGAAGCTAGCCAATATGATATTTTTGGGGACGGCCTAAATATAACCCCAGGAATGGGACAGGAGAGAGAGAGAGAGAGAGAGAGAGAGAGAGAGAGAGAGAGGATCTCTACAGTGTAAGGAGCATCCTAGACATGACCTCTTCCTCGGGCCTAAGGAAAAATGAATGTACTATTTATGGTGTCTCTCATTTTGGGAATATTTAAGTCCATAATGGCAGCTTGTGAGTATTTTTGAGCTCTGTCTAAATTACACGTCTGTGGATGAAAATAATAATTTAAAAAATCTAAGAGGATATCAAAGTGACTATGAGTAAATGTGAGATTTCGTCAGACTGGATCTGCTTGAATCTGCGGAGGTTTTCTATCTAAAGAATTCATATAGATTGAATCATTTACATGCACTGAACATAATAGTAGCTCTTAAATTAGCCATACCATTTACACTTAGATGTGTGCAACTGCCAGCATGGGGCCAAAAAATCATATTCAATCATAGAAATCATATTTCAGAGAAGCACAAATTGGTGTTAGGAGGAGAAAATCTTTCACAAACTCAATATTTCAGCGAGAGATAAAAGATTGAGTGCCTGGAAGAGTTCCAAAAGTATAGCAGCATGTTTTCTTAACTGTCAGGAAACACAACAACCGGCCAAAACTGTTCTTTTCAGTATTTGTCAAAACAAATTATTAAGGAAAAAAATGGGGTAATAATTACATCTCTCCCCTAATCCTCGGCATTCCCTGGCTGTGATGCTTCGCTCTTGTCTCTCTACTCTGTGCTCACACACATTGCTGGGGGGCATGCTCACAAATACACACACACACACACACACACATACACACACATACTGAACGCACACACACACACAGCATTTCCATGAAAAAATAAAATAAAAAGGGGTGGCAGAAAAGCACGGCAGGCCCTGGAGAAAAGGCAGCCACAGATGCGGGAGTCCTTGTGTGGAATCCAGCCACAAAAGAGTCCCGGATTAAACACACAATGGGAATGGGATGTGGGTTGAGAGAGGGATGGAGAGAGAGGGAGGGGAAGAGAGAGAAAGAGAGCGAGGGAGAGAGAGAACGAGAGAGAGAGAGAGAGAGAGAGAGAGAGAGAGAGAGAGAGAAAGGGGGGTCCAAACCCCATGGAACTCTTTCTCCTGCTGGATAGCGGGTCTGCCCTGAACTGCTATCACACTTCAACAGAGTAGAGACCACTTTGCCGGGTCCCATAGAGGCAGCTCTGACAGCAGAGACTGTCGACCAGGGCCCTTCAATGTGTTTAACCAGACGCATTTTCAATTACAGACAGTGTCTCGATGTAAGGCAATATAACTACACTGCCCATGGTGGTAGACTAAGTGTATGTTTATGAAACTACAGTGGCACTGAAGCACAAATGAGAGGCTAACATGCTCCCTTTCAACAGTGCCCTCTATGCCATCGCTGCCACTCAACGGGCACGCATAGTAGGCATCCTTTCATGAATATTAAGGTTGAGAGTGTCGCCGCGGGCGACAAACAGCCACCTGAGGGGTGCCAGCTTTCGCAGGGACTGGGTAGGGACACAGTGCAGTGTGTGTGCCCAAAGACGGCGTGTGTGTGGCCACGTGACGTACCTAGTGTGTTGGCACGGGGGCTGTCGTGGAGGACACATGTCCCCAGGTAGCCCTCCAGCTGCGAGGGTTGGCGCATGCCTGCACAGACGTGTGGGCAAGACCGCAAACACACACACACACACACACACACACACACACACACACACACAGAGAGGACAAGACACACAGTGCACAGGTGAAGAGAGAGGAAGAGAGGGTTAACGCCCCATACAATCTACATGATACATGACCAGGGGAAGAAAGGGTTAATGTGGACATAAGGGATGCCACAGCGTTGATACCCACTATGCTTCACCTCATATCCCATGTACACATTAAATATCACATTCTAAATACACACAGGACTTGTCTAAATGTGTAGTTTCAACATATCGCTACTTGGGATCCTACTTTCTTTATGTACTCTTCCATAAACCATAAAGAATGTTAGGAAAATGTGTGTGTACACAAGAGGATGGGTAAGGGGCCAGTGGTGTTATGTGTTCATGTTGTGGTGTTATGTATCCAGACAAATGGAGTACGATATGATCAGAACAGTGTTCACAGGAAAAACCATGAAAACATTCTGCTCTTATATCTTGACCAGTGAAGATTCCTCAGAGGAGGAAGGGGAGGAGCACCCTACTCAATGAATTTCATAAAAATGTAAATAGTGAAACATTTAAAAAGTTATATTTTTTAGATAAAACTATACTTAATAGATTAACATCACCAAATAACGGATTAAAATACACTGTTTTGTAATGAAGGTTTACAGCAGCCTCAACAGCACTCTGTAGGGTAGCACCATGGTGTAGCCGGAGGACAGCTAGCTTCCGTCCTCCTCTGGGTACATTGACTTCAATACAAAACTAAGGAGGCTCATGGTTCTCATCCCCTTCCATAGACTTACACAGTAATTATGACGACTTCCGGAGAATGTACCTATCAGAGCTCTTGCAGCATTAACTGACATGTTGTCCACCTAATCAAAGGCTCAGAGATTGAATCTAGTACTGAAAGCATAAGCCACAGCTCACTAGCAGTGTAGTGCATAAAATGGGGTAGTTTACTCGAGAGAAAGAAAATAGTTTAACAAATTTGAACAAATTCATTTCAAATATTTAAGAGAAGCAGCGAGAGAGAGAGAGATAGCTATATTTTGTTGTATTTTTTCCACTTTCACTTTAACTTACTTTGCTAGCTAGTGCAGCTAGCTAATTTAGCCTACTTAAACACTTGCCTCAAACAGAGGTCAGCCAGTGTAACTGCTAAATTGCTTGCTGTACACTGTACTGCGTGATTGTAGCAGGTTTACTAACATGTTAGTTCTAGTGGCTATGTTGACTATGACGTTAGATAATATGGTGACAACGATGTAGGCTGTGTGTAGCAGCTAGCGGTTCTGGTATGAAGGTTTGGCTTGGAAAAGTTTTTATCGCCTGGTCACAGACAGCTGATGTGTTGTGCACTGAAGTCCACAAGTGAAGGGAAAAGGTGAGAGGAGAGCGCGTAGATGCGAGAAGGAATTATACAATGAACAAAGTGATGATGCTGTTTGTATGTGGCTGCTATGTAAGTGAAATGTGTGTGCGGGTAGTCAGGGGTGTACTCATTCCGCCGATTCTGTTGAAAAAAACGTTTCTTAAACGGAAGCAAATGGAACAAAACGGCAACAAATCTACCTGAATTTGTCCAATAGAAACTCTCATTTGGAACTGTTTGAACTAATGATTACACCCTAGATCAGATAGATGCAAGCAAGAGTGTGCAAGAAGGTATTGAATGTGTCACTGTCTTTCATCTTGATTACTTCCATTTATCTCTCGACCAGTTCCCCCAAGTTATAAACGTTTATTCGTAGGCTAGGTTGTAGCAAACTCATGATGGGTACAGGGAAAATTAAAGTATCACGTAGTAGCCTAAACCTGTTGATGTTACATTGAGCTGGGTTAATGGAATATGAATGACAGTCATACAATACGCTGTAATAGAAATAATGCCACGCTCATAAAAAAAATGTATCGTCCTCCTTAATCTTAAACAGCACCAACCGCCGCTAATCTTGAATGTAATCAACATGAGCACTAGCTTGTATAGGAAGGTGGATTTCTACACAGTAAGTTGAAACCAATACTCTAAATGACTGTATATTAAACTCTATTAATATGACTGGCATAGTATTTCATGACCAAAACACATAAAATAGACAGTATCTGAGTTATGTGACCTAATTTCCAAACAGGGACAAGGAGGACTAACCGCGTTATCTAAAATACAAAGCCAGCCGTGTTCTACTTTGACAAGGAAAAACAGATCGATTTCAAACCAGATGATAGCCAGGAAAATCATCCTTACTGTATATAATTTGTAGGTAACTGAAACAGTATTCATAAACAAAGGTCGCGGACCTCAATTTAGTCTGTGATTTTGACAGCCATGACTGAATACTAAACTAGATCTGATAAGCAATAATAGATTAATCTGAATGGATTCAGGAAAAACAGTGAAAACATTGTGCACCTGAGCAGTGTACAGGGAAATATCTGAGAAGAGCCATCATTGATGATGTGATTAAAAGGTGTTTAATGTACCGGGAAGCGGGGGGGGGGGGGGGGGGGGGGACCATGGGGCAGACATATTGGAATGGTGATTGGGGGGGGTCTGATAAGACAGTGTTAGTGTAACATTTTGCTTACCCATCATATCTTTTGTCTTCTTGAAATGTTTATACCAGCGCCCAAATTCCTGACACTTCGCCGCCGACACATTTGCATAGTAAGTGCTGTTCACAATGGAGGAGATCATACTCTGAAAGAGAGAGATTGGTAAAGAGAGAGAAAACCTTCAGGATCCGCAATGTGCGGCACGAGGACATATATTAACGCTGGTGTGACATGCACTGATACTGTGTTTTCTTGTCAAAATGAATAAAACATTTCGGTGCACAAACAACAATATTCTAGCAAAGACCATTTTTTTTATCAGTCATGCACAAATCTTGGTCTTGTCTTTCCAAATGTAAAACAAATCAAAATGAAATATAAGAGGTGTGTCCCTTTATAGCAAATGCCACGGAGTTTGAGAGAACCTTTCTGGGAGGAAGGCAAATAGTGAGCTTCACTGAATTAGCAGCCTTGTTGATATGCAGGGTGAAGTACTACAGTAAAGAGCAGTTTGCTTTTAGAAAGTAAAATAACAAACAGACTATTAAAAGTTAGCATCTGGAAATCAGGCAATGTAAACAGATGAATCTTTTCTTTTTTTCTCTGGCTCTCCACAATATGTTAAAAAACATCTTCAAGAGACGTAAGGCTTTTATATCTGTGCCCTCTCGCCTTCTCCACAATTGACTCTACTCTTCCTTATTTATTTCTCGAACGCATTCCTCGCAAACAAGGCGCAGTCTTCTTTTCATTAAATGTTTTAACACCTTCCTGGCCTGCGGGTGAATAGCAGGAGAAATTGTTTTGATTGTTATAAATATTCAAAAGATGAAACCATCTGTTTTCAAATTACAGGTATGCCATCTTTATCATATCTTTAATATGAGCACTTGGGGACGGCAGGGAACCTTCTGGCACAACAGCACTTCAGTGAACAATGCACGGCGCTGGCAGCAGAGCCGCAGCCACATCTCCCACTCCTCCTCACCGGAGATGGAAGACGAGGGAGGATTGAGTCTGCTGCTGTGGATCACTATGGACCTGATGCTGAACTCCTGACCTCAACACCACTACACAACCGGCATACATTACAATCCCGGTGAATTGCGGAATGATCATTGAGGATGAGTTATTGAGGATCTGACAATTGATATCTTCAGTTGTGTTAACAGAAAAATGGCACATACAGTATATCAGCTGAACCAAGTCCATATGAATGCACTATTTTGGTGAGTACAGTGTAGTCAGTATTGTGGCATAATGGGAGCTATTCCTTGGGCGTAGCATGCTATATTTACAGTATCTGGGCGAGGCAGAGCCAGCTATAGCAGGGCCCACCCAAGACACACTTCCTGTGTTCATCTTTGACACAGATGTTCTAATAAACAGTCCTCATTAATCAGGCATCTCCCTCCATACATCACGCCTCTCACTGGGGCTCAAACACACACACACACACACACACACACACACACACACACACACACACACACACACACACACACACACACACACATAAACTAACTAAGACCCTACACACACCCTTTTCTTGTTCCCTAGCTCTGATTGTGGCTAATATCTTGCTTCTCCCCCCCAAACATCTAAAACTAATTACACTCAATTCCACACCAATTGGGTTAAGCGTCCCCACCCCACCCCTCCCCACACACACGCACACATGTCCGCACGCCTGCACACACACATGCACACATACACACCAATAGGGCCTACCGCTACCTCAGCCGCTGGCAGCCTCAGAGCAGAGCCCAGGCTCACAAAGATGGCATTTGATGGTTATTTGCTGCTATGCAACAGGACAGCTGCTCTGTCAGGGCCGCCCGGTGGGGGGAAGGGGGGGGCAGAGAGGCGAGGGGGGCCTATTTTGTTGCCGTAGTTTCAGAGGAGCCTGGGGGTTAAGTTCGCTCCCAGTCACTGAGCCGGCACTCTCAGAGAGGGTGGTGATGAGGAGAAGGGGGTGGACGGGAGTCAAACTTTTTAGTGACACCCCATCTACTTTTCCTCTACTGGGGGCATTACACTCAAACTCCATCTGAGCGCAGTCAAATGATATTCCACTGGGAACAATATCAATAGTCACAGTGGTGAATAACGTCTCTTTTCTCTCAGGCCCCCCTCCCCTCTCTTGGAGTCGGAGTCTCTTCAGGGCATTTGTAGGCCAAACACACAAAGCATGACTCCCCGCCACAAAAGAATGAACTAAATGTTTGACAAGACCCAGAACAAAGGCGCCGTTTTTTCAAGATGCCCCCCCCACCCCCCCTTTCTTTCTCTCTTTGAGCCCTGTTCTGAGGTAGGGTTCATTCTCTCCCCCAAATTCTCTGTTTGTTAACCTTTCTCTCCCAGGATTACCCTCCTGAATATCAAGGAGACACTAATCCTATAAAAGCTGCCAATCATCCCTGCCTCCGAACACGCCCTTTCCTCTCCCCGGGCGCTGTTGGCTTCCCAGAAGCCTTAGGAGCGCCTCGGCCTCTGTGGCTTCTCACCTGCCGCCCATCACATCCCCCTCAGGCACTATCATCAGAGACCCTGAGTCCGAGTTTAATACTGATAGAAAACAACAGTAGCCATGCAGGACTAATACTGGGCTCAATGGCCCAAATGAGCGTTGAGACTTATAGAGAGACCTATGAAAAGCAACAAGACACCTCTCTGTGGGTATAGCAATGCAGAACCCACAGTGTAACAGATGTCAGATATTTTCATGTCGGGCCATCTGTGAACCCCTACAATGCAAGTAAAAGGATAGCTGCTTAGAGTATATCATATGTGATATTTGGGATTAACAATGCACATCTCAACTATCATTTCATATTTCCGGTAGCCTGTAAAACAGACCCTCTTACCGACACAGAGCGTCTTACAATGAGTAAATAACAATGGCTGAACAACGGAGTAAAATCGAGCAGCGATGCTGTCCTCTGAGCCTGCGCGGTTGGACCGCACCACAGAGAGTGGTTCACATACGGACCGTAAACAGGGTGATTACCGGGCTGAGGGAGAGAGGGAGGGAGCGGCGGCACGGCTCAGCCTGAACACCACCGGGGGACTCTTTACATCATCGCCACGCTCTGCCCGGCTAAACACAGACACACACACACACCACACACACACACACATCACCTCTGGGTGACCATACGGCAGCCTCGGTGAGGGGAGAGTCCACTCCATACCGCACACCATAACATACACGCTCCATACCGTAAGCGCTCACACGCACACTCTATATCGTAAGAACACACACACACACACACACACACACACACACACACACACACACACACACACACACACTAAGACAGCTCCTGTGATAGATATACTGCCGTTTCTTTCCTGCAGAACAACTTCTGTTATGAGCTATGATATACGATGAAAGCTGTAATTCTATAGAGTCCAGCTACTTGAATACAGAGTGAGTGTATTACATAATGGTCAGAGAAAAAAAAACTCCCAAAACATACATATTTCTAGCCTGACGTATAAAGAGGAAAATCAAGATTATTCTGGGTTGGTCCTTTGTTTACCCAACAATAACCCTGCATTCAATCAACAGTACTGCTTCTGCAAATGAGGGAGGAAGAGAAGAGGGGGGGGGGGGGGCGTGCATCTATATGGACGACAATGGGTATTGATTTGGATTGTCTATGGAATTCTCCATCGTGTTCCACTCTATCAAACTCTGGGCATTTGAAAAAGGGACACTGGCAGTCTTTGGCAAATGGAATAGTGGGGGTTTGTGGACGGCTCCAGCACCTGTGATAAGGGACATTCTTTTGCCAGAGAGCTCTGGTTCATGTCTTTGAGTAACTCCTTGAGGGCATTTCTTACTGTAGAGTGGGTCCACTGCTCTGGCGGCAGGTCCTCCAGTTTAGGACAACTGTGAGACGAGATAGGAGGTAGGAAGGAGAGATAGAGGGGGAGAGAGAAAGAGAAAGGAATGAGGGTGGGGGAGAGGACGGAGAACAGGGAGATTGAGACAGGGGAGGGGGAAATAGAGAGGAGAGAAAAGAGAACAGAGAACAAGGAGAGAACAGGAGGAGAAAGAGAGAGAGAGCGAGATGAGCACAGGGCCTTGCTTTCCTGCTGCAAGCGCCCCTCCAAGACAGACAGATTTCATTTGGCGCATCAAGCAGATGCATCTGGAGATTGCTCTCTCTCCCTCCCTCCCTTCTCCCTCGCTCTCTCTCTTTCCCTCTCTCTCTCTCCTGATTGTTCTGATTAGTTAATTACTTTATACAACACATCTGCTGTATTGATGCATGAATTATACATCAGCTGCATGTGGCAACTATTATTTCATGTTACTTCTACCTTCCTGGCTCGATGTGCTCGGCGAAACAATTTAAGGTGTTACCGGCTAGATTTCTGCAGCGGGGGGAAAGGAAATAACAACACGCCGCACGTAAAAACACACATTTTTGATAAAAAGACAAATAATGTATGGATCTATGCGATATACAGATGAATGTACTCTATTTACAGACAAGTGGACCCCCTTTCAAACCAGATCATTTTAATGAGGGGGAATTCGAAAGTGAACAAGCAGGTCTCCAGTGAAAGAGCCCTGTTCGCTTCAGATAAGGATCTCTTCATTTGATCAAGCACGCGCCACGCAGACATCACGTGTGTGGGACATATGGCCGTGTTCGCATTGCATGCATTCCTGAATTATGGCAACGACAAAAGAAACACGTGAACCGCACACTGTCTATTGAGTTTATGTGTGTGTGGTGGGGGAGACGGGTTGCTATTGTCTTCGAGGTTATCAAAATGTTGTAGGTACTTTGATGTTAATGCATATATAATAAACAGAAGGTAGATAGGTAGAAGTTTGAGGATTCAAAGATAGAGGGCGAACACACACACACACAACACACGCGCACACACACAACACACATGGCTCTGGTTGAGGCTTTGCCAGAACACCTTAAACGGCTGTAGCAGCTAGAGCGCCTCTGGGGAAAGCAAAGGAACAGAGGGGAGGAAAAGAGAGGAGGGTGAGTGGTGGAGACAGACAGCTATCCATGCAGGCACACAAGCTTGCTGGAAATAAACACAACCTTCTGTGTCCTGGCTGGTGTGTGTGCAGAGGAGGGGAGGAAAGAGAGGGAGGGAGGGAGAGCAACCTGTGTGTGTATGTGTGTGTATGTGAGTGAGTGTGTATGTGAGTGTGTGTGCGTGTGTGTGTGCGCGCGTGCGTGTGAGTGAACAGCCCCCCAGAGGGTTGCATTAGCAGTGAACTAGTGAGGGTAGGGCTGAGTGTGTGCAGCTGGCACAGGTCTCTACACCAGCAGTACCAATCTCAGTGTATGTGTGTGTGTAGTCTGTGGGTGCTATGTGGTCTGTAAACAGTATGTGTGGGCTGTGTGGCCAGACTGGTCATTAGAAATAGACGGCGATTTTGTATGTTTGAAAACGTCCTGAGAACGTCGATATATATGCCTTCCTCGGCTCTCACAACAGCAACAAATATATAAACATTGCCCAGCACTGGGTGAGAACTGATGATGATCAGAGCTGGGGCATGCTGCTTAGACCACTGTGCTACTGAGGTTCACAATGCTCTAGCAAGCTTTGTGAATACTGATGATACCTGATGGTAATATTGCATGGTTTTCTATTATTCTGTTGTAGCCCTTTCCTGCAGTCAAATGAACTAGTGGCCTTATAAGTGGAATGTTATAAATATATTTCATAATTACAGCATTAATAAACATACTTTTTATTTTACGCCAAAAATCTGTGTTTCTATGTCAAACGGTTTTGGTATATTTCCGCCTTCTGTGATGTATATAAAGTGTAATATTGGGACACAAACTCAAAGTAGATTTGTTTAAGACTACCAAGAAACACTCTGTGTGACCCTGATTTAGCCCACTGGGGTAAAAGGTTAAGCCTTCCCCAAACCATAGCCCTAACCTTAACTATTAATGCCCAAACTGTTAACCTTTGAGTTGTTTCTGTTTTAATCCTGTAACCATGTGGAATTAACCCTGTGACCACGCGTAATGAAAGCGTTAAAAATAGACGTTCACCCATAATACGTTGAATTTTGAAGGGAAACTATGAGATCTTGTTGGTGTGGCTACTGACTGTGGTCAACGTATTTCATTTTTTGATTTATTTCACCTTTATTTAACCAGGTAGGCCAGTTGAGAACAAGTTCTCATTTACAACTGCGACCTGGCCAAGATAAAGCAAAGCAGTGCGACAAAAACAACAACACAGCGTTACACATGGAATAAACAAACGTACAGTCAATAATACAATAGAAAAAGTCTATATACAGTGTGTGCAAATGAGGTAGGATGAGGGAGGTAAGGCAATAAATAGGCCATAGTGGCAAAATAATTACAATACAGCAATTAAACACTGGAGTGATAGATGTGCAGAAGATGAGTGTGCAAGTAGAGATACTGGGGTGCAAAGGAGCAAAATAAATTAAATAAATAACAGTATGGGGATGAGGTAGTTGGATGGGCTATTTACAGATGGGCTATGTACAGGTGCAGTGATCTGTGAGCTGCTCTCACAGCTGGTGCTTAAAGCTAGTGAGGGAGATATGAGTCTCCAGCTTCAGTGATTTTTGCAGTTCGTTCCAGTCATTGGCAGCAGAGAACTGGAAGGAAAGGCGGCCGAAGGAGGAATTGGCTTTGTGGGTGACCAGCGAAATATACCTGCTGGAGCGCGTGCTACGAGTGGGTGCTGCTATGGTGACCAGTGAGCTGAGATAAGGTGGGCTTTATCTAGCAAAGACTTATAGATGACCTGGAGCCAGTGGGTTTGGAGACGAATATGAAGCGAAGGGCCAGCCAACGAGAGCATACAGGACGCAGTGGTGGGTAGTATGGCTCAGTTGGTCCCGTGTGGCTCAGTTGGTAGAGCATGGTGTTTGCAACACCAGGGTTGTGGATTCGATTCCCACGGGGGACCAGTACGGGAAAAAATTAATTAATTAATTAATTTTTAAAAAAATTCAATGAAATGTATGCATTCACTACTGTAAGTTGCTCTGGATAAGAACGTCTGCTAAATGACAAAAAAAAAAATAATGGTATATGGGGCTTTGGTGACAAAACGGATGGCACTGTGATAGACTGCATTTAATTTGCTGAGTAGAATGTTGGAGGCTATTTTGTAAATGACATCGCCGAAGTCAAGGATCAGTAGGATAGTCTTTACGAGCGTATGTTTGGCAGCATGAGTGAAGGATGCTTTGTTGCGAAATAGGAAGCCGATTCTAGATTACATTTTGGATTGGAGATGCTTAATGTGAGTCTGGAAGGAGAGTTTACAGTCTAACCAGACACCTAGGTATTTGTAGTTGTCCACATATTCTAAGTCAGAACCATCCAGAGTAGTGATGCTGGACGGGCGGGCAGGTGTGGGCAGCGATCGGTTGAAGAGCATGCATTTAGTTTTACTAGCATTTAAGAGCAGTTGGAGGCCATGGAAGGAGAGTTGTATGGCATTGAAGCTCGTCTGGAGGTTGGTTAACACAGTGTCCAAAGAAGGGCCAGATGTATACAGAATGGTGTCGTCTGCGTAGAGGTGGATCAGAGAATCACCAGCAGCAAGAGCGACATCATTGATGTATACAGAGAAAAGAGTCGGCCCGAGGATTGAACCCTGTGGCACCCCCATAGAGACTGCCAGAGGTCTTGACAACAGGCCCTCCGATTTGACACACTGAACTCTGTCTGAGAAGTAGTTGGTGAACCAGGCGAGGCAGTCATTTGAGAAACCAAGGCTGTTGAGTCTGCCGATAAGAATGTGGTGAATGACAGAGTCGAAAGCCTTGGCCAGGTCGATGAATACAGCTGCACAGTATTGTCTCTTATCGATGGCGGTTATGACATCGTTTAGGACCTTGAGTGTGGCTGAGGTGCACCCATGGCCAGCTCGGAAACCAGATTGCATAGCGGAGAAGGTACGGTGGGATTCAAAATGGTCGGTGATCTGTTTGTTAACTTGGCTTTCGAAGACCTTAGAAAGGCAGGGTAGGATAGATATGATAGATAACGTAAATGGTGTGTTCAGTTTTACAGTAGGTGCTATGAGCAAACCTGACATGGTTTTGTATGGACTGGATAGCTACCATTGCTATGTCCAGTCCATCCATGACTATGGGGTGTATGGCTGGATTGCAGTTATGTCTTTGCAGTTATGGCTGCTGCATGGTCTATGGCTATAATGCTAATTTGAGTTAGGGTGGAAGCATGGAAAGGAATGGTATGCCTATGTGTTGGGTGTTTAACCCAAGTTAACTAGGTACGCATGCTACACTAGACTGGCATAGCTGGGTGGTGGGGTCAGGAGGGCGATGTGGTTGGGTACTTCACTGGACTTGCATTGGGTGGGTGGTTGATTGGGCAACAGGGCGTGGAGACTGACCTGTGCAGCTGAATTTTCAGCGTGACCACATGGTACACGTCCTGCAGCATGTCTGCCACGGTGGCGTCCGGCGCGTCCGTCACGTAGGACAGTGGGACCGGGTTCCACTTGCCCACCTGAATGAGACCTGCAAAGGAAAGAGAAACACAAAAACAATCAATGGTAAATGTTATGTTTCTCACAGTTAGACGCATACAAATAAACATTTACAATCATTGATTGATTCTATATTTTCCCAGCAAGGCCACATTAAGATTGACATCTCTTTTCCCAGTGAGCCCCGCCCAGGTCTGTGTGTTAGAGTTGCAGTCAGCTGCAACGGGTCCCACCTTCACTCCCACTGAGTGTTCTAGCTAGAGGTTTACAGAGCAGAGGCCCTGGGAACTCCTGAGAGACATGTAGTTGTATCCCCTGTCTGGGATCAATGTCAGCCTACGTTACTGAGCCTTCAGATCAGCTGGGAAACTATCAGAGGCCTGGACAGCTAAGGCGGTTGTGTGTGTGTGTGTGTGTGGGGAGAGTGGGGGAGGGGGAAGTGTGTGTGTGTGTGTGTGTGTGTGTGTGTGTGTGTGTGTGTGTGTGTGTGTGTGTGTGTGTGTGTGTGTGGGTGGGTGGGTGGGTGGATGGATGGAAGGGGGGAGTGTGTGTGGGGTAAGCTGTGGGAGAAGCCAAATCATAGCAGGGCCAGTTCGATAGTTCGTGGAGCGGGCCTGTGCGTGTGCGGTTGTGTGTGTGTGCATGCCTGAGTTTGTACGTGTGTGTTCATGTGTATGTATGTGTTTGTATGTGTGTATGTGTGTGTATGTGTGTATGTGTGTGTATGTGTGTATGTGTGTGTATGTGTGTATGTGTGTGTGTGAGTGGGTCATCAATAGAGTGGGGGCTTGTGCCAGTCCTACCTTTCGCCTGTGCCGCCGAGCTGTGCGAGTAGCCCAGTGACAGAAGGGCCATCTCGATGAGCTGGTTGAACAGCATGTCTTTCCTGACCAGCACAAACTCGGCGTGCTCCTCCTTGCTGTCAAACTCGATGGGGCTCTCGTAATGCTCCACCACGCAGAACACAGGGAGCATGTTGCCTGGAGAGACACAGACAACACAGCAAGGGCTCAGACATGACAAATGGTGACCTTCAATGGGGGGATTAATATTACATTTAGACACAGCTGATACAGTCAGACTACCTCTATTCATGAATGAATGAATGCCAGTGCCATTCGTATTATCAGTGACAGCACAATGATAAATATTGCATTGTTTTTTTTATTAAGATTTCCATATTAGTAGTAGTGGTAGTAGATGTGGTGGTACTGTGATTTTAGTTATTCAATCATGATCAGTGACATCATGATTAAAGTAATGATTTCAATGTTCTTAGCCATTATTAATGACATCATTATTCAATTTGAACTAAAGTCTAAATAAATTGAATGCTGTTCAGATGAATCTTGGCCTATCTCAGCTTTCAACCACTTTTTGGCTGAGATCTGTTGATTCATTGTCAAGGAGCTCAGATCACATTAGACTGCTTCTGCCTCTGCTGTCAACCCCATATCACCTTCCCATGACGCACCGCTCCAAATCCCAACACTGGTGCGCCCTGAGGTTTACTAGTCTGTGTAAACACTGCACTGCTATTAGGTAGAAAACGAGGAATCCTTGTCCAAAGACATTGAGTGTTCAGGGTGCACTGTGCAAATTTTACATTATACCATTTGGATTAAAAACTGCTTTTGATATTTCGGTGACTTAAGTTTCGGGGCATCATAACTTTTTGGGTTAAAATGTTCCTCTATAGCCTTCAGTGGTGATGATATGCCACACATTATTCATGGAGTTTGAGCAGTTGCAATGAACCATATTTCTAATGGCCGGCATCCTGAAGATGCAAACATCTCTGACAAACAATCAATAAACGGGGTAATCACCAGCAGGTGCCAGGGAATGTGCTGAAACGCTGCTTCTCTCCCTGATTTTAATAGATAGAGATCTAACAATAAAGACTGCTGTGTAGGTTCATTTGGGGATCAATACAGCCTTTGTTTTCATGGAGCGGAGAAAAGCCCATGGTAAATATTATTCAGCTCAAACAATGCCCACTGTGGCCATGCGAAACTTCAGCAACAGACGCTTCTATAAATTTCACAATTTCCTCTCGAAAAAGGCAAAAAATATGCTGGAACGTTCTGAAAAACGGGAGGACAGAGGGATGCATGGCTTTCTCAGCTGGTGTTTTATCGACAAATGAGAGAGGAACCAACTAAGAGCAACAGCGCATCAAGACACTCAACGCGACATTCTATGGTTCCAAAGTCCCCACAAACACCACCAAACAAACAGACGAGACATAACGGACAAGCGCTAATAAACTCATGAAAATCTGGAGGGCTGAATGCTCGTATCTAGCCCCAAAAATTCATAAAAGAGTGACATTATTCATGTGATGACCAGGCCAGTAGTTATATAAAAAAGCTATGTCATCATGTCAAAATGAAGTCCCCTTAAGCGGCAAAGGCTCTTAAATGACATTCTCTTTAATAAACAACAGGAGATAAACAGTGATGCAGCGCTATGCAGAATAACACAGTAATAATTCTTAAACGGCCTCGGTATAAACAATGGGTTTTCGTAGATAGGCCTAAGTGTGGGTGTGTGCACTAAGATGACTAAGGGAAATTTAAATCGGGTTTGCGCAGGAAGATGGAAACAAAACCATGACAACATGACACTTGTGAACCATGAAGACATGACAATTGTAAACACAGACAGCACAAACACACACACTTACGACATTCCACCTCTCTCCCATCTTGCCAAACACACACAGGCCATAATTTGGGCCTACTTGTACTGAGGGTCCTTTTGAAGTGTCTGAGGGTTTATATTATGCTATCTCACACACCTACACACATAAACACACACCACCCTGACCAGTGTCACTCACCCCTCTTGTGGCAGTTCTTGAGGAGGTGTCCCGAGGGTTTGTAGGGTACCCCGGCCAGCTTGGCCCCAGTGCTGCCCAGGCGGGCCCTGCCCACGGGGCTGCCGTTCTGTTCCAGCCGGGCCAACTTGGCTGGGGGGGCCTTGGAGTCGCGGTCGCCCATGCTGTTGACCAGATCACAGTTCTCCTTCCCCAGGCACGCCTCGCTGAGATGGTCCATCATTCTCACCACCTCTGCTCACTATCACCTGGGAGGAGATAAGACAGGGACACAGTCTGGGTGTTCACTAGCTGGCAGAACATTAGGGGGGGGGGGTTCATGGACAGGTAAGGCCTTCACACAGTAAGCACATCATATTCAATTGCATGATATGAAGTATGCCAAATAATATTTTTAGGGTTGATTGTTTTGACATTGAAAATGTTACAACAAAGAGGGTGATAACTTGTCAACATGAACATCTATCTATGGGAAAAAGCACATAACAAAAACATAACAGTTACAACAATAACTGCCAATTTTGTGCTTTCATTACTTGGCACTCACATTGTTTCGTGCCATCGTAATGTTCCCATTTTTCAGAGCATGTATTATTTATGTCTGTCCCACTACGGATTCCCATACGGTGGGCAAACAAGCCCATTTTTTTGCAAACACATTAATTTGCAGAGAGATTCCACTCCGATGATTACTGCAGTTCACAGCACAAGCCCACAAGCCCACAAGCCTTGCAACAGTGAAGTGAAGGCTGAGAGAGTAGAGCTAACATATTCAGCTTGAGTCACTTTCAGCACTCCAAAAAACAAAAAATTACCAGACAGGCTTTTGTGAAAAAAGCATAAAAAGGCAAAGGACCCACAAGTGGTATCACATGTGCCTAAACAGGACATGATATAAGGAAGAACAATTGTGTGGGATGTTTCTTTAAATTGCTCTTTCAATTTCAGAGAAGACATTACAAAATGTGAGGTAAAACTGAATGAAAGCAGTACCATTGAAAAGATGGTGACTTTTTATACCTTTGAGCCTATCAGAAATTAAAAGTGCAATCAGAAAAAATAATGATGTGTGAGATAGCAAAGCCTGACATGCCATCTGATTACTGTAAACACATTTTTTTATTTAACCAGGCAAGTCAGTTAAGAACAAATAATTCTTAGCCTACCAGGGAACAGTTCGGGGCAGAATGCCAGATTTTTACCTTGTCAGCTCGGGGATTCGATCCAGCAACCTTTCGGTTACTGGCCCAACGCTCTAACCACAAGGCTACCTGCCGCCCACACACACAGCCACTGACTGCAGGAAGCACACAATCAACACCTTGACAGGCTCTCCACGACTAAAAGACATGGTTAAACACCCAATACACACAATTTGCTTTAGCAACATTTGAATAATTATCTGTTATGGTGTTTCATTCTTGTTGGTAAAAAATAAGGCTCAATTCAGATGGGTTATTATACAGTGTTTACATTGGGCAATAGAAAGAGTTGTTAAATATTTAAACAAAAACTGAACAGGTCAAAATAATGTATCTCCACCTTCCCACCAGCACACAAATTATCATGAACTATCTCATTCATGATATGCAATGAAGCAACTAATTATTTAAATAGGGGGGCAACAGAATCCAGACCCGGATATTGTGCTAGTCCAGGGCAGGATTTCTGAATGACCTTTAAAAAAGACAAGCAAGAGTGCAAAACACAAGTTAAGTTAGAATTAGGGAAAACCAACCTGAAACTCAGCACTTAAAAACTCGAAAGCATATAATGCAGTCTTGGTGAACGTTGCCTTCTTCAAGTTTTGTCAAGGGAAAGAAAACTTCAATGTCTGATGCTTTCTAGTTTTAAATGATAGGTCCTCTACAGAAATGTGTTCTTCTTTTGAGAGATGAAAGGTTGATATACAAAAGAGCAACCCAAATCTATATAAAAGAAGACGTCGAGACAGACTGGGATACGATAACATTGGTAAGGAATTAAGTCTGTACAGTATAGCCTAAATAAATCGAATTATTTGCTCAGTGGAAAAATAGTCATTCTTACGTCTTATTAGAAGTAGCGGAGGAAAATAACACCTGATACAATAAACTGGCTAACTGTCTCGAGCATAGTCAATCGGTTACAAGTGCAACGACTTAACACAACGTATCTACCACGATTATCAGTCAGTCGTTCGTGAATAGCACATCGGATAGTGGTAAGCGGTGCTGAAATCTGTTATTTCTACCAGTCGCGAACAATCCTTGATGTATAAACGCATACAAAAATATCGTGTATTAAATAAATTCGGCTTCTCTAGAAAAAAAAAATCGACAATGATCTGCTATCTCGTGTAGAGACGATGGCGCAACGATATGCACACCCATGTTAAAAAGTGCGATTTACTTTCCAATGTCGAGTTAAGGCTTGCTATGGATGCATGACATCTGCTTGCGATATGTGTTCTTTCTGCTGGTTTGATTAACGTCCGGACGGGAGCTCTTCTTTCTTTCTCGCTTTCCCCCTCTGTGTCCCCATTAAATTATGAGTTGTATTGACTCATCACTCCCCTTGCTGGTGCTGCCTGTGCTTTCCCTTTCTCCTCCTCATTTCAAAAGAAAATACCCCCAAAACAAAACGATTTAACCCGCATGTCGAGTGTTGAAGGCAGCCACCCGCGACAGCCGATGTCCTGGCGGAGTGGAGAACCTAAAATAAAGTAAAAAGTGGAAAGAAAACAGAGGATGGTGCGATTTCCGGCTGTGCGCGCAGGAATTTTTAATCAGCTTGATTAGAGTGAGGCGGTTCTGCATTTATTACTGAATAACACACATGCACATACACAGAGGCGCGCATAGGCTAAACATATTCGAGATGCCATGCGAATGGACATTATATAGGCTACAGGAGGACCATGTGTGAAATTGTTCAAATAAGCCGATATAAACCGCGCATCACTGAAACGCTATCCGAGACAGCACAATAGATTAACTCCCATGCCATTTTGGCTATTGATCTACGTCAGTCCTGAGTAGCCTGCTCGACCCGTAAGCTATTCTTATTGTACAAACAAACACATCAACAAACAAACAAAATTGGTATCCCGAATTATAATAGGCTGTTTGTTTATTACATGGTTACTCTTATTTTCCTGAACTTTTCCCATAATAAGATGAATAATAGCCTACGATAATAATGCCAGAATCCGATATTATGATTATTGAAGACAGATCAAATCTGTTGGGTGTGAACAAAAGCCTGTTAACTGTGTTTGCATATCACTTAGAGGTGCCTCACTGGCTGAATCTGTCTTATTGCTACAGCACACATCATAGAAGTAGAGGGTGGTGAGCAAAAGCTGTTCTGGTGCCTTTCTAAATAGCTTATGTACACAGTGCATTCATTGCACACATGCTACGAGCAGCCCTACACACGGGTGACAACGCAATAGAGGGCATAGCCAATCCTCTACTACTAAAAAGATTGGATTACGATACTGACTTTCCCTGACCACAAATATGGCACTGTCCTAACCTCGCACAGGAGAGAGGGGGGACTGGGAGAGAGTGAGTGTGACCTTCCCAAGACCCTAGAGGCGCACCTCAAGGACATCACTGTCAAGGCAAGTGCCTTACAACTTCTGTTATAGACAAAGTATTGTCTATAATGGAAAGCAATGTAGCCGTCTATTACTATATACATCACAATACAATTATTCTTGCTCAACTGGGAATGTGCACAGCACAGCGCTGCTGTAAAACATATGTTTGCACAAACAACGTAGAGAGACCATCAATTGTCACACAGAATCAAAGAATGCAAATCATTACAGTTATCCTGCATACCCTGAGATAAAACACTATTCTACACGAAAAGGTTGTCAGCAGGGGACAATAAACAAAAACAAATGTAGGTGTAAATACTTGCAGAGACACACCAAGATATTAGGTACAGTATATCAGGCATGTTGTCAACACAACATGAAAACAAGGCAGTCCAAATTCAGAAAAAAAGTTAAAAAGGAAACCAACGAAAACAGGACGCATTAATACCTGGCAAACCATAAACACAAACTCTATATGTGCAGTGATTGCCTACCTCTTTGGTCAAACACAGAGGAAATGCTGCGTATAGAAACAAAATGTTGCATATATTGTAGTATTTAATCATAAACCATGGTAAGGCCTATAGCTCCCAGAAATGTTAAGCCAAATCAGAAATCTCCTCCCACACAACAACAAAAAAAAGCGGTTGTTTTGTCAATAACGCACAGAGGCGAGCAGTAGGAAATATGTGAGGGGAAAAGATTGTGATAAAAAGTCCAACTCTTCAAAAGAGGGTTTCTCTTAAATTCCTGAGAGATGGTTCCTAGAGATGAGACATATTGAGCTCAGGGAAACTCTTAGTTCATACCTGTTTAAGGAGTTTTAAGCCAAGAAGGTCATACTTTATGGTGTTCAAGCTTAGTAAGGATTGACCCAGCAGATGACCTCATTATCATATAAAAATGTGAGTGTTTTATGTTTTTTGATAGAAAGAGCACCTGAGTCACTGTATTCCCAATGACTGTATTGCTGAAAAACGTTTGAGCCAGAAGTAAACAGAGCAAGGTAAGATTCGGCGGTATCAAGTTGAGGTGGAACACTGTCTTGAGTAAACAACAACACCTAGCTCAATGTCAGTCACTTTCAAAGCAGTGAATCTGGGCTGCCGGTAAGTGATGCTGTCCTATTCCTGTGGCCTGTCACAGGAAACCCATACTGTATGCTACAATGTCAAAACCTTACTGAGGTTCAAACTAGTCAGGTGTATGTCACAATTCAATAAACTTAGTAGCCTATCTATAAAATGTTGTGCTGTACAGAGATGTAAAAACTGTCTAAACTGCCAAATTCATACTGCATTCATCAACAGAGTACTGCAGAATTACTTTGTTTTAATCAAGTAAGGTGCATGATAATAAAGATGAAAAGGGCAATGCAATATTCTGGGGCTATTACTATGTTATTACAGTGTTACTACTGGTGATGTAGTAAAAGGTATAAAAACAACTATCAATCTTTTTGGATCAAATTCATTGCTCATTTCACATGATATCACCTGTAATAGCAGGGTCAAAGTTTTATTTAACACATTGGGAAAATTCAATGCTAAATACATACATCAAATGTTTTTTATCAAAATAGTTTTTGAGAGACTACACATGACGCTTGCTGTACATTTGGTTGGGTGTACATTTTCATATCTGTCAGAGTGGGCATGGACATAGAAATAACAGCGAATGCGAGCTGTAGTCGGGCAAATTGTTATCTGCCGTGACGCAAGCAGCCGCTGTCATTTCCACTGTGATTGTGGGAGACCATCAGAGAGCATTGATAACCCTGCCAGCCAGGTTCTGGCACTGCCAACAGGTGCTGCCACTGCCAGCGATGTTGGCACAAACATGGCTGTGAAAACCCTCTGACATCCAGAAGGGCACAGATTTGCACTGACTGCACCACTGAATCAACAGTACTGATTATCAATTAACATATAGGTTTTTGTATCAGAGAGAAAAAAATAATATTTTTCACACTGAAAGGCCTCTATCAATACCAGCTGATTACAAACACACTATTGTGATAGATTTACCAGGGCCAAGGTGTATGTGTTATTACATGTTTGTAAGAGATGGGTGATGTTATAGCTGAGCTCCTTATTATGAAGCAGTGGTTTGACATGCACATCTTCAATAAAATAAACGATGTAAACATAATGGATGTCTTTAAAGATGTATCTCTGTTAAATAGTGTAATACTTGAGCCGTGTGATTTAGTTACAATACAAAGCTAGTATCAAGATTCATGGCCATAAACAGTAGGCAAATCACATGCATGTGGCCTTTATAAATAAGATAAGAGGTCGAAAATGGCAATCATAAATCGATTTCACTATCATTTCACAACACCTACTCATGATCCCTTCTATTGTGCTGTCACCTTTGCCATTTTTTGCACCACCATATTATATAACTTTACAATTATTTTTGCCATATTGTAGCCCCTTCTTTGGCCCTCACTATATCATCACATAAAATGATCATGAAGTCCCTCGTTAAATAATGGAGAGAAAATAAGAACGAGGTCAGTTTTAACAACCAGTTTATAATCTACTCTTTAACATGTCAAGATCCTGCAAAAGAAAGCGGCATGAGCGAACGCAGCAATGTTGGCGTGGCGTCTCGGACGATGTGGCTTCTTTGTTGTCCCAGACGCTGAACGCGTCATCACATACAGTATGTAGGTGGTGTGATGTCTTCATGCTCACTACTTTAATGGGCATTAATACGATTATTTGGATTATCTAATACAAATGAGTCTGTCTGCATCTTAGCAGCGTGTGAATACTAACAGCATGGGGTAGTGCTGTCAGTGCAGACCTCAGCTTGCTGTGTAGGATCTGGGATATATGAAAGGGCACACAAAAATAATACACTAATAAGCCAATGAGGAATTCAATAATATGTGTATTATTAATATTGGTGTGCTGATGTCAAAACATTATTATAGTACATGCACAAATTCCCTCTCCACTAATGAGATATTGTTTATACATTAGTAGGCATTTGCAAGTGTGTTTGCATTGAGAGCGTGTAGACAGCAAACCAATTACCAAAGTCACATGAAAACTTGAAGAGGATAGTGTCCGGTGCAAATTGTTTTAGTTGAAGGGACATTTCCAGCAGTATTGCATGGTGTGCCACATAAAAATGAACTATTACTAAAACGACATCAGTGAGAAACAGAGATCCTATGAGTACTCAGTCATTAATCAGTGAACCTGAATATGAAAGATATTCCATATCAGCAATGGATAGTGTTCTTTAAACTGAATGAGTTGTAGGCTCTCTATTAGGCCCTCATAGTCAGTATGGTTTTTAATTAAAAGTGAAAGAAAGTAAATCGTGTTTTTAAAATTCTGATTTGGCAGTGTTGTGTCGTCGTCGGAGAAAGAGCGTGCGATTCAAATGAACATCTTAAAGTTTCCTAAGTGCTTAATTATTTTATAATCACATGAATGTCCAAAGTAGAACCGGACGACGTCCCCGCCCACTTACTGGAAGACCTTTTCACTTTTCTCTGAACAGGCCTCACAGTATGCGTCAAGTCGTAGATGCCGGCATCAAAGAGTAACAGAAATGAGACGGTGACGATTTTGAGAAGCCGCATGCTCTTACAAAATATACTATTTGCCTCACAGAACGGAACTCTGACGCCCACCGCTAGTACGATGTGTGGTGTGCACTGTACAACTCCCCCCACACACGGAAACACAGGTTTCTCGGTATCCGAGATTCAGCTGGTGTCAGCTCTGTGTCTGTCTGGACCTATATGCATCATAAGGTCAAGACCGCTGTCCCGTGCCACAGCAGCCGAAGCGACAGTGGTGCCACGACGACGACCGGGCCATGATTAACACAGGGCCGGAGCTGGCCTCATATTAATCTGCCCACAGGAATCTTTATTAATGATTCAAAACAAATTATTGTGTCCCCGAGGCTGGTGAGAGGACCCTGTATCGGCTTGTTTATCCCCCTTCGCTTTTATCGAATTATAAAACAAATTACTCATAGAACAATTAACTAGCATCAGTTTCAGGGCCTTGGAATGACTTTTCTGTCACTGGTTGCAGGGCCAGTGCTCATCACATGACTGAATAATTACAACTCTAATTTCTGCCTCGTGGATTGCAACATATCAACAATTAATAGCTAGATAGACAGGGTTGTGTGTTACGGGAAAGCGACACTGAAGATGGCTTTGTCCACACATTGATGTTAAGCTACACAACGAAGGGGGAGGCTAAAGATGGCGCAAAGGATGCCATATACTCTGCTGTGGAGGATACTTGAAAGGACAAAACTACGGTTGGTGCAGGAGAACTCTTAAGAGTGTTAAGTGAATGTGGGCAGGTGAAACAAACGTTTACTATGCCCCAGTACACAGAAGCTACTGAGCCAACCATTCCATAGGCCTGGGTGGGAGCATTGGATAAGGAGTGCCAACATGTCAATGCAGTTGCATCTACATATTTTCCTCTGCACATTTAATCTGCAGTCAAAGGATGCATCATCCACCACTGTACAAAACATTTGACAAGGGAATGGTTGAGGTTGTGTTTGTGTGTACAAGAGAATACAGTATCGGTTGAAATTGTTTCATCGGAGTATGTGGGTGGGTATTAACAACCTGATCTTAGCAGGATGCAAATTCCACCAAAGCACTCGGTTCCTTTTTTGTTGCATTATCTGAACAAAGGATTCAGGAAAACCTACACAGATCGGATAATGACAAGCATAAAAATAAAACACAATCACATTTTTTCAAGAAATCAAAACACACGTTGGGCCTGAAATAAGGTGATTTGAATTTTAAAAAGTTCAAGGTATCAGTCAACATGTATTTCAAATTGTGTTTGTTATTGTGCAGTGAAGCATGCAAACAATTGCTATTCAATTTTTTACAGAAATGTCATTTTGCCAAACCGTGACAGAATCGACATGACAGACTTTGGTTATTTATCTCTGTGGAAAGACAGGCTCCCCATTCAACCAAACAGTGCTGATTGTGAGGACCAGAAACAATGCAAGCTTTTATCGTTAAGCCAAGGAATCTGGATCAACAGTATGCAAAGCATATGCCAAAATAAATTGTTTTCAACATGCTGGGGCAACATATCCCCCTTTTAAAGGAGTCTCAGATCATGGCAAAATGTGCTGTAACTCTGCAGTTGCATACAAGCGCGCATCCAGGGTGGTATGTCTGTAATTGTCAGGCTTTTTTACATTTTTGACACTGAGCCCTGGAATGTGCAAACAATCCCTATTAAGACACAGACTTTTTACCCCAACTGGTTGCAGCATGTCATCAAAAAGTATCAGATTCACTGTTACCTTTGTTCTCTATTAGCAATCATAACAGACCTATTTCAGAGGAGGTGGAATCCCCAAAGAGTGGCACATCAAAAAACGAGACAGGCCTCTTATTTACTGGCGACAGTCTAATAAATGCATTTGCTGGCAGCTAAACAGGTATTTACTCTGCTCCCTACCACAGGTATAATTTCACTGTTTGCTGAGCTGTTATTTCTACAGTGCTAATTATCGAGGGTGGTAAAGACGATTAATGGTTTTACCCTAGATATCAGTCTCAGCCCAGCAAGACACAACCCAACTCTAGACTCTCCAAGTACTTTGCTGTATGAATTTTTTTAATAGCGTAGAGATCTTCGTAGGAGGTATTTTGAAGAAGCCCCAAACTCTTTTAGCTACACCCTAACCTGAAGCCATCGTTTAGCCACAAAAGTCTGGAGGTTCTACCATTTAGCATTCACATCATTTTTTTCTTCTTCTTCAAAAACAGGCTACCACTGCAAGGAGCTTGAGTGAATAATTCAGCTTCAAACGTCAGTGTTGTTGAGTGTCATTGAGCCATCATCGTGTGTTTTTTGAGGAGTGGTTCCACATCAGTAGCAAAGAGGAAAGCTCTATGATGTACTGTACTGCCTAATTGGTCTCTTAGGGTCAGGACATGAACTGAAGACGTTGTTTCCTCTCGCCCACCTATTATGTACGTTAGTATCTATTACTATGTACTTCCAACCCTACATCCTTTATCACAACTGCTGTTCAACTGCTGTGGGGACCTCATCTGAAAGAGCACTATAAGTTGCACACCGTACTCCTGTCTTCTGTACTGTATGTTAAGAGCAGCAGCCAACGTTCAGCTGAGCCTGCAATGCCTCCGCTCCCTCAGAATCTTCTGCTCCCGTATGCTAGAGTGACCTGACAAATGAAGTGGCAATTATTGGAGATGTGAGGCAAAAGTGCCACCAGAATGACTAAGGTGGAGAGGAGAGGGAGAGATCCCCTAGGTGTGTTTCTAACCGTTCTCAAACAGTAGGTTGATTTCCTGCTATTACAGAGCAGTCAATAACAAAGGCGGGCACTACTTTCACTTTGGTGCCTTGACAAATATAACCATACTTTTGATAACCTCAAAAACATCTATAGGCAAAGACAGACAGCTAAATGTCTTGGTATTTCTTCTTCTTTTTTTCTTGATAATTGATCCCCTTATGGTCATTATTACATGTCGAAGGAATTTGCAAAAGGGTATGTGAACATTAAACAATTATGGCACAATGATAGGCTTCTTCAGAGCATCACTATTGGATCTGTGTCCTGTTAGGTATCTGGACTGTTAGCACTGTCCTTGCCATCTGACTTGTGTCGTTCCTGTCAAATAAGGTTAAGTAACAGATTTGTGTAAAAGATCAAGGAGTGTGTGTGTGTGTGTGTGTGTGTGTGTGTGTGTGTGTGTGTGTGTGTGTGTGTGTGTGTGTGTGTGTGTGTGTGTGTGTGTGTGTGCCACTTTCACAACGGCTAGCTAAGTGTTAAGACTGGATTTAGTAAGCAGAAAGTGAGACTGAGAGGGCTAACAGCAGCGCTCAACGTTCAGTCTTTCATCTTAAGCAGGACTTACAAGAAGCGACACGGTCGCTAAAACAGGAAAAGGGCTGTGACATTGTTCTGTGAAATAGTGACCAGATTAACTACAACAGCTCCTCAAACTGTGAGAGATTTGACAAGATACAATCACCTCTATTAAAACCATACCCTGGTTTTCTCCAGCTTGTGCATGAGCACTACTAATGGCATGACTATCAGACTCTCAGCACACAGGACTATCAGACTCTCAGCATACAGGACTATCAGACTCTCAGCATACAGGACTATCACACTCTCAGCATACAGGACTATCACACTCTCAGCATACAGGACTATCAGACTCTCAGCATACAGGACTGTCACACTCTCAGCATATAGGACTATCACACTCTCAGCATACAGAACTATCACACTCTCAGCATACAGGACTATCACACTCTCAGCATACAGGACTATCAGACTCTCAGCATACAGGACTATCACACTCTCAGCATACAGGACTATCACACTCTCAGCATACAGGACTATCACACTCTCAGCATACAGGACTATCACACTCTCAGCATACAGGACTATCACACTCTCAGCATACAGGACTATCACACTCTCAGCATACAGGACTATCACACTCTCAGCATACAGGACTATCACACTCTCAGCATACAGGACTATCAGACTCTCAGCATACAGGACTATCACACTCTCAGCATACAGGACTATCACACTCTCAGCATACAGGACTATCACACTCTCAGCATACAGGACTATCACACTCTCAGCATACAGGACTATCACACTCTCAGCATACAGGACTATCACACTCTCAGCTCACAGGACTATCACACTCTCAGCATACAGGACTATCACATTCTCAGCATACAGGACTATCACACTCTCAGCATACAGGACTATCACACTCTCAGCATACAGGACTATCACACTCTCAGCATACAGGACTATCACATTCTCAGCATACAGTCAGCAGTGGAGAGAAAAATGTTTACGCACTAGATTTGTTGAATCAACTTATTCTATAACATATTGCATAGGCGTATTAGTATTAGACATACAAACTTTTGCTCCTGTAAAAGAATACTTAAAACTTAACTATAAGATTACTTAAAACATAACTATGGTAAATGCAATTCTCCATATCATGCTGATTTTACCTGATGTCCCTGTGGAATAGTTGTTTTAATAAATACATATTTTCCGTGTTGAATTATTTTACTAATGTTAGCTGATATAAAGATACCATGACATTTTTCAGGGCTGAGACAATAGACAGCTTGTTTACCTATCTGTGATCAGTGAATCAGATCAGATTAATCTAAGTCAGCAGCAATGCTAGTGATTATGGCATGTCAAGAATCCAAGCAGTACTGAGATATGTGAAAGAGACTGTCGTGAACCTGAACAAAACCACAACACACCTATGCCCACACAATCTCACAATGGCACACTACAACTTCCCATAACATGCCCTTACACACACACTCATCTGGGTCTTTCTGAAAACACCGTATCAGCACAATTACAAAAACCTCAATTAGACAAAAACTCAAGGCCATCATTACTACTTTTACCCAATATGCTCACTATCATGTTGTCAACGCAACCACTGCAAAAGGGGATATTCATTATGTTCGCAATGCACTTTATTTCTCATTTACTATTTGAGTTCCATTAGGCTACAATGCATTTGATTATGAAGCAATTATAAAGCAATTATTCATGAAGTGCAGCGTTAGATAGTACGGTATAATAACTATGTTCTCTGACTATTAAAGATCACCTATTGTTTAAATCATGGAAAATGTAAAGTTATCTGGATAACTATCTTAAACTATATGGATTAGTTGGAATGTGCGAGTTCTGTCTTAAGATAAGCATAGACTCAAAATTGAACGATTATCACTCTTCATAAAACACCCATTGGTGGCAAATTAAAGGGGGGGGGGGTATCATGGCCTGTTGGTATAGGCTAATAGACTACTTAGCCTACTTGTTATTAACACGTGATACAAACTGTCACGTTCTGAAAGTATATAACTCATCTAACAGTAAACAATTGCCGCGACAAAAAAAGAAATGTTGTCAAAGACTGTTATCTATGCCTATATAGTTGTATAACAATAAAGGTGGCTAATGTTTTTCTATTATGGTTATTCCAAGACATCACTCAAAACAAATACTGGTCACGTAATGCATTTTTCTAACCAAGTTTGCAGGTAGCCTAGGCTACATCACGGAACTGAAAAGATAAGGAAGCACAGAGTTCCCTCAAGATGCGCAATATACATGAATCGGTTTAACCTCATTCAAGAGTGCCTATTAAGTCTGGAATATGCCGAGTTATTATTTACAACTGAACTAAACGCGACACAAAGTATAGATATGTATATATTATAGCCTATTGTAGTATTTCATCTATAGCCTATCATAAATCATGCACTCAGAACGTAGAGATTGTCTTCTCTAAATAGAAGACATAAATGTGCCAATACTTTGATGCATTTTGGCCTTCAGTCGGTTATCGTGAAGTGTCTGAAAACTGTTGGTCAACTGACCTAAATGCTTGCTGTCAAAGACTACTTCCGTTCATTCAAGGATCACACCTACATTTTTTAAATAGGTGGACATTCCAATCTTTCTGTAGCCTACAACATAGCAAATAGCAAAAATAAGCAGGTTCTGTTGAATTGAAAGAGAAAAAATGAATTCTGGAGAAAATGTAATAATACCTTCAAAGTTAGCAGTTACCGTGAAGCCTCTTGTTTTCCATCAAAAGTTCAGAATTCTAATAGAGTCTGCTCCACCTTGACGGATCCAAAACTGCTCGGACAATTCCGGTCGAGAAAGACACACGAGCTGTCAAAACTGCATTCGCAAAGACTGCGCAAAGCTGAACTTCGGAGAGCCAGAACTGAGCGCAAATGCAAGCAACGTGTGCTGCGGGAGTGTGCTAGATTTGAGTAGCGGCATGAGAGGAGGGTTTCTTTGAAAGGGTGGCAGGTAAACGAACCGCCCCTCCCCGTTTCTGATGCTCAAATCGATGATTTGCCAGCTGTGGCGCAGCTTGTCTCGTGCCCCACTTTAGTTTTTACAGCGCTCTTCTCCCGGCGCGCTCTCCAGGGTCTCCAGGGAGCTCTTCGCGGGAATAGCAGATAGGAGCCGACTGCCAGGAGAGCGTTCACACTCATTCATTTTCATATCTACACGCCACATGTTTGGGTGTCAAGAAAAACGACTGATAATATAAAACATTGCGTGTTCATAAGATACATTTGTTTGAGGGTGCGCATAGCCTCTTTTTTTAACAATGGTGCATGGCAAACAGATCATTATATTGTCCAAACTCTCAAACTGGTCCTGCCGGATAATATAAAACTCTAGAAGCTTCCTAGGCAATGGCTTGTAGTGTTGGTATCCAACCTGGTCTCAGAGCACAACATCAAGTATCAAATCAATTACAGCACCGGTTATCATAGCCTATCGTTACATCCATGGTTAACCAAACTAAGCGATAAAATAACCACTTCATTGTTTCATATCCAACAATGTCAGTTGAAAAGATAATAAAAACTGTTATAGCAGACAAACTTGTTGAAAGGCTTTTGCATTGCAACGATAACACACACACACACACACACGCACACACACATTTAAAAATAACATTAATTTACATTTACAATTAATAAATTGTCAAAATAACAATAATAATATATAAATAATATAGCCTACTTTCTACGTAAGAAAAATGCCTTTGGCATTCAATACCTACCATTTAAATCACTTAAGACTGCAAGCTGTTGCTTCAGCCATAGTCAATACAGTAGCCGAAAATTGCGCATTGATGGCTACTGTATGGCACAATCGAATTGAAAATCGTCTTGTGGTCGATAAGAGTGCCACCTGTAAGGCTTTACTAGTCCAAAGCTAATAAAATACTGAATTAGATTTTCTATCTTATTTTACTCTATTAGGCTATTGGATTATGCCTGTTTGAAAATGTGTTAACAATTTAACAAAATGCGGTTGGAAGGAGAGGAGAACATTTACATGTATTTAATTTGCTAAAAGTTAATTGCAGTCTATTTGAGAGGTTTTCTCAAATTTCTACTAAAACTATTTAAATAAGTATTTGCTAAATCCTGTAGGTTCACCTGTATAAAGATGATGAGTTGAAAATATAAATGCAGTGGGTTGAAAACATTTTGCCAATGTGAAAACGTGCGTAATGCTTTGTAAAGTATAGGTAAATAAATGTAGGTAACTTTGATATGTTTCATAATGTGACTTAAAAAGGAGTGACCGAAAGACTAGACAATGATGGCCATGCACTGCAAAGGGTATACATGACCAAACTATGTAGCCTATGGGCAAGAGGACGTGGTCATTTAATTGTGTAATTGACTTTTCCTCAGAATGTGTTATCTAATACATTTTTGGAATAAGGCAAAAGTTACTTCAAGTATGATGTAACGAGGACTCCGTTTTTTAATCCTATATGATAGTGGGCTTTTGTTGTTACGTAATTTTCTCTCTCTCTCTCTCTTAGGTGTGTGTATGCGTGCGTGCGTGTAGAATACGTTGTCTGGACTAAGTGATTGACGATTTGATCTTTGATTGATTATTTTAACTTGCACACAGAGGTACCAGTAGTTGCAGTTGTGCTGCAATGAGGCGCTGCAGCTCAACCATAAAGAACTAAACTAAAATCACAGAAGGAGTTGTAGCATAACAATGACTTTACCGATATGCCTACTACTTTGTAACAGGTAAGAATGAGTGTAACGTTAACTATTTCAAATGGTTCTATATGGATGCAGGTTTATTGTAAGGCACAGGAAGAAATACTTCTCAGAAAGGTGTATTTGTTGTGGGTTTGGGAATCCACAAAAGCAATTTTGGTTTCATAATGAGTTATATCTGAAATCTACATTTAAAAAACTCAGATTCTCCGTATGATTAATTTACTGCACTCTCATGGGAGAATGAAGTGGCTTCCAAAGTTACAGTTAAAGGGACTCGGAGTTTACGTTTTTTACTGTTATTTTATGTTTAAGTTTGCATTTTGTCTCAGTAGAATAAAAAAAAATATGGATAACAAACAATTTATGTATTTACTCAAACGTAGACTTATCCTCCTCCACCTGATTAGTTGCTCAAGCACTCGTATGTTTTTCCCACTTTGGCCACAAGGGGGACTACAATGACGTTTGCACCAGACAGATGGCAGAACTCAGAGGACGGAAACAGAAAAATGATGACCCTGTCTCCCCATAATCCTGATTTCTTACCCATTAGTCAGTTCGGGGACATTTTATGAAATTGTTTAGCTTTTCATCTCATTGACCAACAACCACACGTTAAAAACTTTACAAAACTGCTGAATTTAATGGTAATATGTTTGAAACTGGAATAACTGTATAATAACTATCTCTATAGAGACATTACACTTTGATAGTTGTGAGTATTGGAGAAGTATTATGGATATTCCAAATAGCAGTGATAATGCATATTATCACTTATTCTACACTGAGCTGTAGTAACATGGAGACCTCTCTTGCTAGGAATATCGTTAAAAGAACTGAGATCTGAGAAGTCAAGTTTACGCAAATCATGATCAAGCAACACCGTGGGCTGGGTCCAGAAAACATTTTAATTGTCTGTGTTCTTCTGAAGACAGTAAACAGTACTTTTAAGATTACAAGGGTTCAACACTCCAGAATTCATGTTTCCGACCAACTTAATGGCAAGACATCATTGCATTTCCATGAAGTGGGTCTATTTTAATTACAGACTATTTTCTACTGAATGTAATTGGTCTAAAAAAGATGCCTTGAGCCACGAGTCAGACGTCTCGTCTAAATCTGGAATGTGTTTTATTGTTTTGATTTTGTGGTTACTGTTCACTGCTTGCTTGAGTTACTCTCTTTCATAATCAACTTCTCATCACCTTTTATGCTTAGCAAGGATTCCTGAGGAATCCAAACTAGCACTTGTCATCTACTTGTATTTTCCAGAATTTCATGTTGTTTTCTGATCATTTCACAGGGCGTATTGTCTCTATTTTCACCCGTTACAAATCAAATAGGGAATTTGAGCTCAATCCCCCCTACCCTCCCTTCATTGAAGCCTCTACCTCTCCCCAATTCTGTATGTGGCGATGGGACCTTCATGTCTAACTGGATGTGTTCTGCTGTGTTAAACGTGCTCACAGCCCAGATGAAACGCTATTAAGCCTTATTCATCTGCTCCCTCAAGATGCTGCTGTGCTCCGTCAGGGAGGACTCTGAAGAGGAGAATCAAGCAGAACAATAAGTTGACCCACAGAGGCCCTATCCAAACTGCACATGCCTAATATGCCTACTGCACTAATGGTGTGTCAGTCAGTCAGGTTCGCAGTTCTAGGCTCTCAGTAAAAGTTTTTATCCTGTTTGTTTGCCCACTGGTTTGTTAATGGCTGCTAAATGTCAGTAAAGTGTATCAAATACAATTTATTGTCCATTTGTTACAGCGAACAACAGTAATGTGTCTTCCGCTCTGTTCTAAACCGCCCTGACATCACGCATACAGGTGAGATGAGCACAGGGTCAAGCTGCAGTGCAGCTCGCTTGGATGGAGAGCGTGTTGTGGGGTTAAGGGACCAATGGTAGGGGAATGTCTTGAGGATGTGAACCCAGCAGCCCTCCAGTTTCCAGATCAATTCTGACCGTTTTTCCAGCGCCTGGCCTGGGATTCATACCTGCCACCTTTTGGCCACAGGTCCATCTCCATAGCCTTTGGGCTAACTACCGCCCCAAGTGTATGGCTACACACTCAGTCAGTGAGGTGTCGCTATAACAGAACATTCAACAGTGCATTTCATACCCTTGTCATCCGAATTAATCTTGTGAGACCATCCTTCAAAACCTCGTCTAGTTGAAGCCTGGGCTTCCGTGGCTAAATCCATACTTCCTGTCACCTTTATGTTACCTGTAAGTGAAAGACAAGAGAAAACAATGATCTTTCAGTTTTTACAATCACACAAGCAAATTACATTTATATGTCAAAACTCAGTTATTGGTAGGCTACAAGCAGAGTTTACAGTATGCTGAAACATTCCATAGACAATTACAGTAAGTTCCGTTGATTAACTCTCCCAGTAGTTGAACCTTATCTAACCCGCAGCCCTCCACTCCGAGCTGCCTGGTCTGACATGCCTGCCAATACAAAGCATTTGAAGTCCCCACAATGCCCCTGTCTGTGTGTTTGACATGCATCTCAGCACAGCGCTCCAGTCACAGCAAGACATCATATCTTCCAGGAGAGTCTATTAGCCGTGCTTAATTAAACTAATGTAATTAGACAGATCCAAACTCACACGACTGAATCGTTGATAAGGAAGCGGCCATGAGAGGAGTAGTGTTGCCACATCCCCTGGCTAGACATTATTAATGATAGGCCTTCCTATTACACAGTAATACTCTCCTCGCTGAGCTTGAGAGCTTGTGCATGGATAATGTGTCTACTTGTGAAGTAAATGCTTGGGATGTAGTCTACTGTATCTGAAGTTTTTCAGATTTTGTAAAACCAACGATGAATATGGGTCGATAGAGCAAGCAATGCTCGTATTGTAAACTAGAAAGCTTGTGACTGGCAAATGACATACATTTCTTCAAACATATGTTGGGTGGGCCCAAAGGATGCTGACAATCAATGACTGAGGAACACCAAAGGAGAATTTCTCTCTATATCATTATTTTGATTTGTTTGGAGTCATTGAGTGTGAGTGAGTCATTGAGTGTGAGTGAGTCATTGAGAGTGTGTAAGTCATTGAGTGTAAGTGAGTCATTGAGTGTGTGAGTGACTCATTGAGTGTAAGTGAGTCATTGAGAGTGAGTGCGTCATTGTGTGTGAGTGAGTCATTGAGTGTGCGTGAGTTATTGAGAGTGTGAGTGAGTCATTGAGTGTTATTAAGTAATTGAGTGTTATTAAGTCATTAAGTGTGTGAGTGAGTCATTGAGTGTGAGTGAGTCATTGAGCATTAGTGAGTCATTGAGTGTTATTAAGTCATTGAGTGTGTGAGTGAGTCATTGCGTGTGAGTGAGTCATTGAGCATGAGTGAGTCATTGAGTGTGAGTGAGTCATTGAGTGTTATTAAGTCATTGAGTGTGTGAGTAAGTAATTGAGTGTGAGTGAGTCATTGAGCATGAGTGAGTCATGGAGAGTGTGAGTGAGTCATTGAGTGTGAGTGAGTCATTGAGTGTTATTAAGTCATTGAGTGTGTGAGTCATAGAGCATGAGTGAGTCATGGAGTGGAGAGTGTGAGTGAGTCATTGAGAGAGTGAGTGGGTCATTGAGAGTGTGAGTGAGTCATTGCATGTGAGTGAGTTATTGAGAGTGTGAGTGAGTCATTGAGAGTGTGAGTGAGTCATTGAGAGTGTGAGTGAGTCATTGAGTGAGTGAGTCATTGAGTGTGAGTGAGTCATTGAATGTAAGTGAGTCATTGAGTGTGTGAGTGAGACATTGAGTGTGAGTGAGTCATTGAGTGAGTGAGTGAGTGAGTGAGTCATTGAGTGTGAGTGAGTCATTGAATGTAAGTGAGTCATTGAGTGTGTGAGTGAGACATTGAGTGTGAGGTTTTGCTTGAACATGTGACCTACTTTCCCTTGCCCTTAAAGCTATTGAGGGGAAATGAGTCATCACTCAATTCAAATGACTCCCAATTGCCAACACATACTGGACTGTGTTACTTACTGTAAAAAAAAAAAAGAATTACAGTACAGTAGTAGTATTGGCACAGTATCAGTAGCAGTAAAGTACAGCGCATTAGCAGTACAGTGGCATACAGTATATTGAAGATGTCAGAAGTAGCTCTGAAAATTAAGTTCCAAAAAGTAACAGGGGAGCACATTGAGTTCCAATTTGAACTTTCTCTGCCCCTGCATCTCAGGATATGGTGGTTGAAGTCGTTTAACAATGAACTCATTACTAAAGGGCCAGCTAAACTCAAGATATCCAGGGCATTGGATTTCTTCTTAACAATAGTCTTCCTATCCTATCTCAGACCAAAATGAGGACTTTGACTTCTGACAGGGCATGAGGTAATATACCCTCATATGTTATTGGGCGACTCGCTATTCAAGGTAATGAGGCCGCTGATATTTCTTCCAATAGTTTACTTATGCAATTACCAAGAGTTCATTTCATACTTGTCATACTTTTTGTTTTGTCAATATGTGAGACAGTAAGAGCTGTCAATTAATTTAAGTCACATATGACTAAATTTAATGTAGTCTACACTCCAGATGACATGGATCATATCACTTTGCTCAAATAGTTTGATAGAGAAGAGTAAGAAGTCTGTGTGGGTAGAGATGTGAGGAGAGTGGAATGTACTGTACTGAGAGATATATTTACACTATTTTGTTATGTTGAGGAGCCACCTCAAGTCATTCCACATAGCCATATAGGAGTGGAATGCATGATGTAACCATGGTAATGTCTGTAAGCGTCAGGGCACACCTGAGGCCAATCAGGGGTGGGGTGGTGTGATGGGGGGAGAGGAAGAGTGAGTGAGCGTGTCGCAAGTGTCAGCTTCATTAAAGCCATCAAAACACTTCAGCCTAGCATTTACGACCTGATTCAATTAACATTTGTCCAAGAAGATAAATAATTGAGAGAAAAAATTGTATCCGTGTTGAACAATTAAACAACTTTTTAGAGAGTAGACATACACTTGTTGACATATAAGGAGAGTTCATTGATTTACATTTATTTCTTGGCATCCTTTCTTTGCTTTGTCTTTGCTTCCATTTTTTGCCCATTGCAATGATGCAACTCTCAGCAGTGTAAAACTCCCGTGAAAAACCTTTAAATGTCGTTGCATGTTGACGTAAGGCTTGTGCGATATAAATACTATGTGGCAGGTCATTTCTTCTCTTCCTTACTTTGCCTTATTATACGTTATGCCAAACTGTTATACTCTAGAATCATACAGAACACGAAACATGAAATGCCAGAGCAGTAATAAATGATCCATAACATAGTATTTACAGAGCCTTCAGAAAGTATTTACACCCCTTGACTTTTTCACTCATTTTGTTGTGTTACAGCCTGAATTTAAAATGGATTCAATTTGGATTTTTGGGTCACTGGCCAACACACAATACCCCGTAATGTTACAAATGAATTAAAAATAAAAAGTTGAAATGTCTTGAGTCAATAATGATTCAACCCCTTTGTTATGGCAAGCCTAAAGAAGCTCAGGAGTAAAACTTTGCTTTACAAGTCACATAATAAGTTGCATGGACTCACTCTATGTGCAGCAATAGTGTTTAACATTATTTTTGAATGACTACCTCAAAAAAATACAAAAGGCAGACATTGAATATCCCTTTGAGCATGGTGAAGTTATTAATTGCACTTTGGATGGTCATTACAAAGATACAGGTGTCTTTCCTAACTCAGTTGTCGGAGAGGAAGGTAACCTCTTAGGGATTTCACCGTGAGGCCAATGGTAACTTTAAAACCGTTACAGAGTTGAATAGCTGTGATAGGAGAAAACTGAGGATGGATCAACAATATTGTAGTTACTCCACATACTAACATAATTGACAGAGCGAAAAGAAGGTAGCCTGTACAGAATGCAAATATTCCAAAACATGCATCCTGTTTGCAACAAGTTATTAAAGTAATACTGCAAAAAATGTGGCAAAGCAGTATTACGTTTTGTCCTGAATACAAAGTGTTTGGGGCAAATCCAATACAACGCGTTACTGAATACCACTCTACATATTTCCAAGCATAGTGGTGGCTGCCTCATGTTATGGATATGCTTGTAATCAATAAGGACTGGGGAGTTTTTCAGGATAAAAAAAGAAACGGAATGGAGCTAAGCACGGGCAAAATCCTAAAGGAAGATGTCTCCTTTCGGCAGGACAATAACCTAAAACACAAGGCCAAATCTACACTGGAGTTGCTTACCACGAAGACATTGAATGTTCCTGAGTGGCCGAGTTACAGTTTTGATTTAAATCTACTTGAAAATATATGGCAAGACTTGAAAATAGTTGATGATCAGCAACCAATTTGACAGAGCTTACGCAATTAAGAAAATAATAATAGGCAAATGCTGCACAATCCAGGTATGGAAAGCTCTTAGAGACTTACCCAGAAATACTCACAGCTGTAATCCCTGCCAAAGGTGCTTCTACAACATAAGATATTTCTGTATATACAAGATAATACAATATATTTCTGTATTTAATCTTCAATACATTTACAAACAGTTCTAAAAACATGTTTTCACTTCGTCATTGTGGGGTATTGTGTGTAGATGGGTGAGAAAAAAAACAATTGAATACATTTTAAATTCAGGCTGTAACACAACAAAATGTGTAATAAGTCAAGGGGTATGAAAACTTTCTGAAAGCACTGTATATCACATGCGCGTTAAGTCAACAGGCAAAGATGAAGGTTTTACACAGGAGTTTCAAGCTGATCATATTGCTACATCATTGCACTAGGCCCTGCTGAGTTCCTCAGTCCCACCATCTCCACATTAACAATATCTTGTTCTAGTTTACCCATACAGTAACCCTTCATCTTTCTATGTTCCAAGTTGCTTCTGACAGCAGCTTAGCCTCCCTCCTCCCTCCTCCCTCCTATTAAACCCAACCTGGGGGTGTGGAGGGCCCTCAGGGCATCAGCACGCCCCTCCCCCGCTCCTGGTTGCCCCCGGTGACGGCGACAGAAGTCTGTAATTGCCACCTCGTCAGACGGCTTCATTAAGACCAGTATTGTCTGTGCAGCTGAACTGCAGAGGATGGAGGGAGACAGCGAGAAGAGGAGAGAGCGAGAGGACCCACAATGCAATTACTGCAATGCTGTGACAGGTGGGGCCCACATCCACCATGTCTATTGGGCCATCGCGCATGCTGGGGAGTACCCGGGTAGACGCGCCATTTTTCACCCCCCTGTCATTAGCTGGTAATGATTGGATTATTTTGCAGATGAATCGCGGTATACGTCTTACTCACAAACACTTCCTAGAGATATTAATCAAAACCATCAAGGCAAAGCAGTCAGAGAGAATTAAAAAAACAACATGTCTAAATAAAAAATTACAGTAATCTCTCAATGTGTTTGTAACCCCTTGGATATATTTGTGTTGAAGTGGTTCAGTCTCGGTTGAATTATTTTGTTACTTGTGACAGTTCTTATGAAATGATATATGTCTCCAAGTAATTATCTATAAGGATAATAAGTCTCACAAAGGAGAAAGCTGTTGCTACTGCAATATACAGACAATGAAGAAAATGCAATGTTGATAACTACCTTTGATTTAGTAAGTACATTTAGAATAGAAGCAAAATTGACATAATTGATATACTGTAAAACTAACACTTGCTTTCCATTGTATTTGGTAATGTGACTTTCACTGTCAACTAAGCTAGTTGTACTATAATCTAAAACAGGCCTCACTAATGACATGGGTACATTAAACACTTCAATTCTAAAATGGCAATTATTCTATAGTTAAGTATGGGTCCATTTTAAGCCATCATTGACTGGAACCCTATGAGAGAGGGATGTGATGTGAAGGCAGGTGAACTCCCTCTCTCCAGCAGGCCAGCTCCAGTTAACACATTCCCTTCATCCTTTCAAATGACACGTGACTGACATGGCCCTCGGTGGAAGGATATTATAGTCATCCACTGCTCTGGGAAGGATCTGTGGGGCGGTTCAGCCCATGCCAAGCTCTTGAGTTGGTCGAGAGCCCCAGGGAGGCCGGGGCTTAAGTCTCCATGGGCCAGTAAGCCCACAGGCCCCGTAGCCCAGGGAGACATAGCAAATCACGAGAGCACCTTGGCAGTGGGGCCCCCCTAGCCTTAGGACTGCTGAAGCTAAAAGACGACTAATGGTGGCCAAATACAGAGCGAGTGAGACTGGGATATTGGGGAGCGTGTCTTTAGGTTCATCTGGATTGGTGTCGATAAGGAGCCTCGATCGTCCTCCTCTGCCTATCACTACCCTGCACAAGGTGAGAGCAGAGTGTGACGGTCGATGTTTGTGTGTGTGTGTGTGTGTGTGTGTGTGTGTGTGTGTGTGTGTGTGTGTGTGTGTGTGTGTGTGTGTGTGTGTGTGTGTGTGTGTGTGTGTGTGTGTGTGTGTGTGTGTGTGTGTGTGTGTGTGTGTGTGTGTGTGTGTGTGTGTGACGGTGGCATTTGATAGGGGACTGGCAGCCCATCTCTTAGATGCCAGAAGTGAGCTGATGCCACACCAAACACATTCCTTTCACAGAGAGCAGAGGCACGGTCAACACCCTGCCAGCACTCAGGCCCTGAAGTCATCCCCCCTTCTCATCAACTAGAGACTGTCAGTGAAGGCATGACTGTCCTATGGAATATGTGGGATATGAGAAGATAACGTGGTGAATTGAATCAATGAAGTTATACAAGTGGCAGGTTGACAAAAAGAGAGGGGAGTAAACGGTTTGATAAATACATCAATGTGACTGCACTGGAACTTTTCTGCCGAATGTTTCTGTGTCTGTTTTGCCTAAATGTGTGCTATCAGTCCATAGAGAGGAGAATTCTGAGTGTAGAAGTGGCCCTTAAAATCCACAGACTCACAGAGAAAGCCATGAGCATCCCATAGAACTGTTTTGGGGGGTGGTTTTCTTTGTGAGGGTATGTTGCTGGAGAAGGAACACTGAAAGGAAAAAGATAAGTCCATAAAAGCTATACAAACAAACTTTTCAACCAGTCACTCAAACTAAAGTATTTCATATTTCAGATCATTTCAGGGGTTGCAGGGTATTCAGCCCTCAGAGCCCCAATGCTCTACCAAGGCTTAAGTGATGACATGGAATGATTATGGCACAGTTAAATAGCGGTGTAATGAGCTAATTAGCCCTATTGACACCCATGGCTGTCTCAGTGGTAGATCAGGTATCCTTTACACACTCCTTAATCACAACAGATAATACTATTTAACCCTGAGATGCTAAAGCTGGGCATGGGAGACCCACAGTGATTTCTGTATTCAGATATTGTCATTTTAAACTCTGATACATTTTAATAAAATTTGCTCTTCTTGTATCCTCCAAACATGTGTACGTTCATTTTCAAATCAATATTTATTGTCGGGAAGAAAGATACTACTGAAAAGCGTTCACATGCCCATGTTACACGTAATTTTTTTTATTGCTAAAACAACTTCCTAAAGTACAAATCTCTGTCGCTATCTCTTCTCATTTTACGTTGTTTGATGTGATTTCATGGAATAAACCCATGCTATCTTACACAGAATGGCATGTGAGGATAAAACAGAAACGTTTGGGGCTCTGTTTCTCTCAGATCACTTGCCTTTGTACCTTGACTTTTTTTGTGGTCTAGCAAAGTACTGGAAAAATTGTGTTGAATTACTTCAGGTAAATTGAGGGCGTTCTGAAAAGAATTACTGCCACAACAAAGCATGGGAAAGTTCAAAGTATTTGTTCAATTCATATGTTGAGTCATACCATAGGAGCTGTAAGTGGTGGGGCGTCATTTTCAGAGTTCATTTTGACATTTGGATAGTATATAATGTTAATCTAGTTACCGTAAAATTTGCCATAATCAATAAACTGTGAGATTATATGAATAGAACCTAACCCAGACTTGAAAACCCCCAGTTATGTAGCACGATCACTGATCAGTCATTGATCGTGACTGATAGGTTAAATGGATACCAAGCAACTGCACTCTGCTTCGTTTGCAGAGGTAATGACATATTTGAGGAGATCGATAACTGATTGTGTAAGTTTTGTATTATTGTTATTATTATTACTTAGTTATTGTAAGTGAACTACCGGGGACATTTTTGGGACAATTGCGACAGGAAGCAGATAAAGAGCTAAGAGAACAATGTTCCACGACGCACCAGACAGACAAACAGTAGCTACCTGGGCAACATTGAAGTTGAGGGAAGTGGCACGTAATCATGGCAAATAGGGCTGTAAGCAGGGAGGGAGTTTTAGTGAGGTCTGGAAGAGGGGGGGTGGAGGTTTTAATAAAACTACGCCCAAACAGACATCAACAGAGCACACAGATGATCGTATTATCACATTCACATGATGTATTAGAATATTACTTATGATTCTGTACTAATATCAGTGATGTAGTGGTAAAAACAAAAGGTGGGTAATGGGTTAACTATAAACTCCAGTGGGTGATCGAGGTAAGATGAACAACCACCGATATAAATGAAAACGTATGACATTTTTAGAACTGTATTGTTTGATTGCATTTCAATGTAGGCCTACAGGGAAGATAGCATATTGAAACATATCTTCTTTTTTTTTGTTCCTGACTTGTTTGATAAGATTAGACCAGATTTTCTTAGGGGCCCCACATGGGGCCCCAACCCCACGTTTGGGAACCACTGAACTAACCTCTGTCTCTGTTTGCTTTTTCTCTCTCTGTCTCCTCTGCTTCCTCCTGCATGCATTGCAGCCAAGGAGCCAGGGTTTCCGGTCTCGAAGCACGGTTTCGATTGCTCCTATAGTTTTGCTTCAGTACTGCAGTTGAACTGACGCCCGGCCCAGAAAGACAATTTCCATAGACGGCCACATAGAGAAGTCAGATTTGAAAATTCCTAATAAGACACTCATTAGTCATCACCTCTGTCCACAAAACATCCATTTAATTATTCAAATAATAGTCGCTGAGGCCTATGTTTTTTCTTCATAACTCACAGTCGAAGATATTCAAATGTTATATTCATCCAACGTCTGCCAGGTTTTTGGATGACGTGATGACCGGTGCTGCCCGCGCTGCTCCCTGTGCTCACTGATTGCTAGGGCTCATGTGATGTTGTTCAACCCAGATATACATGGTCCATGAATCGGCGTATGAGAACATGAGCAGATTACCTTGAAAACAACAATTGGGCATCTTGGACGCAGTCTCCGGTTCTTATTATACCACAGTGATTGCAGCCTGCCACATCACTGTCTGTCTCAGTAGCCTACTCTCTGTTAAGCAAAGTCATTATGAGAACTTAGTATCCTCTTTTTTGCTCCAGTTGAGGAAGGCCCATTTAACGTTAGCTTATTACTTCATCCTTCTAGCTGGCTAAGTAATACGAGCCGACAGAGCCTTCAGAAAGTATTAACACCCATTTCATTTTCACACATTTTGTTGTGTTACAGCCTGAATTTCAAACAGATTAAATTGAGATTTTGTGTCACTGATCTACACACAATTCCCCATAATGTCAAGGTGGAATTTTGTTTGTAGAAAATGTTTAAAATGAATAAAAAATGTAAAGCTGAAATGTCTTGAGTAAATAAGTATTCAAACACTTTGTTATGGCAAGCCTAAATAAGTTCAGGAGTAAATATGTACATAACAAATCCCATAATAAGTTGCATGGACTCATTCCGTGTTCAATGATAGTGGTTAACGTTATTTTTGAATGACATCTCTATACCCTCCACATACAATTATCTGTAAGGTTCCTCAGTTGAGTAGTGAAGATCAGGGAGGTTTTTCAATGCCTCGCAAAGGGCACTAATTGGTAGATGTGTAAAAATGTAAAAATGTCTGAATATCCCTTTGAGCATCGTGAAGTTATTAATTACACTTTGGATGGTGTATCAATACACCCAGTCACTACAAAGATACAGGGGTCCTTCCTAACTCAGTTGTTGGAGAGGAAGGAAACCCGTCAGGGATTTCACCATGATGCCAATGGAGATTTTAAAACAGTTACAGTTTAATGGCTGTTATATTAGAAAACGTTTCGCAAGCTGCTCTCTCTGACCTTCTGAAAATGTCACTGTGTTCCATAGGCCTACACATAGCAAATGATAAATGTACACATATCGTCATAACCCATCTACCTTACAAAGTAAGGTATGATCGCAAGCATCAATCTCCTCAAATTGCACGCTGCCTTGTAGAAGAAAGCAGAAGAAATACAAGCCTGCTGAACGAAGCACGAGATTGAACTTCACTCAGCTTTCCGTTAGTTAAAACTATATCAACTGTTTCCCTTTACTGTGGCAATTGTGATCGAATCAACGCAATATTATCCACTTGAAATGCAACATACAGAAACAAAACGAACTATGCAAGACTCAGCATGCAAAACGATGCAAGAGATTTTGTTGTAGGCAGAACACATTGGAGTAGGATTCTATTGCACAACTCAGCCCGACTCAGCCCGTGCTCGGCATAACCAATCAGAGCTGCATTAGACCTATATATTTTGTTAATATCCTTTGCTAGTTAGTGAGTTACTATCCCACTTATAGATCATTTGTAGTCAGCAACAGGGGAGTGATTGCTTCCTACAAGAGTACAAAACTTTGAAAAGTGAGTCAGGTAAAGAGATTTTACATCATAAAAGGGCAGTGTTGTATTTTGAGAAATGCATGGATAAGCTAAGTAGCCAACAGGCAGAGGGTAGCTAACATAATTTGTCTGATTCTCTGTAATAACGGTATGGGAATAATAATGCATTTTACTTTGTAAAGTGATTTCTTGCATCAAACAACACAACAACATTTTCAGTCACCTCCTTGTCTGAAGGACAAGTGGATAAACAGGTTAATGTCAAGCCCTGTATGTTTTTTTCAAAATGTAGGCCTACACTGCACACCACACATTGGCTGCTACTGTAGGCTGAATGATAGAACAGATGTTTCCATGTTATTATGGGATGCATATTCTCCATTGTTTTGATGTTAGGCCACTCTGGTTGACCTACATTATGATCAAATAGCCACAGTAGCCTACTTGGTAACTGTTAAAACTGTCATTTAAAGCGGGTACAGCCTCAGTGTTCACAGTAAATGCGAGCTGGAAGTTGCACAGAAGAAATTTACTCAGTGCTGAAAGAATTTGAGGGAACATTGATTGACACAAATGCAAATCTCAAAACAAACAAAAAACACAATTAATTTGAGCGAGATACCTTAGTATGAGCGCAACACAGGCAGAATCCTATAGTTGTAAGATGAAGCACATTTTTTATCAGCTGCTCTCCCACTGGACACGGAGAGTGACTGTTAGACTGCCTCTGTCTGTTTCTCCAAGTGGCCACCTGGGAAGACCAATTAGGCGTTCCCATGGAGAGCGATGTGGCCCTAATAACAAATGGAATAAGATGAAGCAGAATCAATTACACTGATGCTGACCCTCAGAAGGAATGTGATTACGGAAGGCAAGGTGGTACACAAAAACATTTGTCTCAAGACAACATGTGGAATGGAATATTTATATTTTACTACAGCACCAATGCAAGTCATTTCTAAAGTCATGATGTGAACCATAAGAACAGGAAATAGTCCGTGAGTTTATATTGTACACAATGCACAATGCACTGTAATGAGATTTCAGTAATGCATTTTTGGGTCTAAGCCACTCTCAAACTTTGGCAGAACGCATTTTGCTGTACCCTTGTAATCATGATGGCTTAATCCTTACTTACTTAAATGGATTGTAAACCTAAATCCTCTGGAATTTCAAATAGCCATTGATTTCAACACTTTAGTGACAGTTATCTTCTCTAGACTTAAACCTCCTTTGTAGTGATACAATTCAGGGCTACATTTTTGACGAGGAAATTAGATAAACAAGTTCTCACAACCTATCTCACTCTGTGTTTTGGAAAAGGTATTGCAAAAAAACGAATTCATTGAAGAGATATGCAGTGCATTGTGGGTGATTTCCTCTCATTTATGTTTCGGGAGCCGTCAACAAGATGCAGAGAGGCGTCAGCGAAACAACATAGACACCTCGAGAGATGGGAAAGATAATGAAAAGTTTGATGATCTAAGTTGCACCCAGTTTTTTAGACAATCATTTATACAAGAAATTAAATTCTGCATACAGTTCTCTTAATTTGACTTTAATTAAACAATGCTGTATAAATGGTACTTTCAATGACCAAATGTTCCCACACAGCTAAATGGAAGGCCCCGAGCCATTAAGAAGAAAATAAAGTTGGCCCCGAGAGGCTGTGCTAGAATTTGATCTGCCGAAATGACAGCTGATGGCTTAGAAAAGATAATTAACTTTTCAATTAGTGCTGCATCTGACATTGCCGTGGTGTCTAGTCAAGCAACTAGACTGCTGTTTAGGGAGACTTGGGTAATAGATTGACACACTTTGCACTATTTAGGCATTTGAAAGATGTTATTTTTGTAATGTAAGCATTGTGCTTTGAAATTTTGAGATATTGTAATTTTCCAAAATATGTTTGCTATTAGCTCTCATAATGACATTTAGTCTGGAAAATGATAGTTATAAATCCAGTGAACACTAATAAAATCCTAAATCCAAGCACTGATGGTTTTTATTTAAAACACTACTTTTACCCTGTTTATCAAAAGTGTTGGAAAAACTTGTCAATAATCAACTGACTGGCTTTCTTGATGTCTATAATATTCTCTCTGGTATGCAATCTGGTTTCCGCTCAGGTTATGAATGTGTCACTGCAACCTTACAGGTCCTCAATGATGTCCCCATTGCCCTTGATTCTAAGCAATGTTGTGCTGCTATTTTTATTGACTTGGCCAAATCTTTTGATATGGTAGACCATTCCATTCTTGTGGGCCGGCTAAGGAGTATTGGTGTTTCTGAGGGGTCTTTGGCCTGGTTTGCTAACTGCCTCTCTCCAACAAGCTTTCTCTACCTTTAACCTTGTTCTGAACACCTACAAAACAAAGGTCAAGTGGTTTGGTAAGAAGAATGCCCCTCTCCCCACAGGTGTGATTACTACTTCTGAGGGTTTAGAGCTTGAGTTAGTCACCTCATACAAATACTTGGGAGTATGGCTAGACGGTACACAGTCCTTCTCCCAGCACATATCAAAGCTGCAGGCTAAAGTCAAATCTAGTCTTGGTTTCCTCTATTGTAATCGCTCGTCTTTCACCCCAGCTGCCAAACTAACCCTGATTCAGATGACCATCCTACCCATGCTGGATAATGGAGACATTTATAGGTAGGCAGGTAAGTGTGCTCTCGGGCGGCTAGATGTTCTTTACCATTCGGCCATCAGATTTGCCACCAATGCTCCTTAAAGGACACATCACTGCACTCTATACTCCTCTGTAAACTGGTCATCTCTCTATACCCGTCGCAAGACCCACCAGTTGATGCTTACTTATAAAACCCTCTTAGGCCTCATTCCCCCTATCTGAGATATTTACTGCAGCCTTCATCCGCCACATACAACACCTGTTCTGCCACTCACATTCTGTTAAAGGTCCCCAAAGCACACACATCCCTGGTTGCTTGTCTTTTCAGTTTGCTGCAGCTAATGACTGGAACGAGCTGCAACAAACACTCAAAATGTTTGTTGGCAGCTTCATTAAATAGTACGCGCAAAACACAGGGTACTATTTAATGAAGCTGCCAGTTGAGGACTTGTGAGGCGTCTGTTTCTCAAACTAGACACTCTAATGTACTTGTCCTCTTGCTCAGTTGTGCACCGGGGCCTCCCACTCCTCTTTTTATTCTGGTTAGAGCCAGTTTGCGCTGTTCTGTGAAGGGAGTAGTACACAGCGTTGTACCAGATCTTCAGTTTCTTGGCAATTTCTCACATGGAATAGCCATCATTTCTCAGAACAAGAATAGACTGACGATTTTCAGAAGAAATGTCTTTGTTTCTGGCCATTTTGAACCTGTAATCAAAACCACAAACTCTGATGCTCCAGATACTCAACTAGTCTAAAGAAGGCCAGTTGTATTGCTTAATTAATCAGAACAACAGTTTTCAGCTGTGCTAACATAATTGCAAAAGGGTTTTCTAATGATCAATTATCCTTTTAAAACGATAAACTTAGATAAGCTAACTGTAACGGCCGTCAAAGAGAGTAGACCAAGGCGCAGCGGGTTGAGTGCTCATTTTAACGTTTATTTTAATAAACTTGAACACGTAACAAAAACAAGAAAACGAATGACAGCTAAACAGTTTTGCAGGCTAACCCTAGCAGTGCAAAAACAACTTCCCACCAGGGACATGTGAAAACAGGGCTACCTAAGTATGACTCCCAATCAGCAACAACGATGTACAGCTGTTCCTGATTGAGAGCCATACCAGGCCAACACAAAGAAATACACAACATAGACAGATCATAGAAATACAAAACATAGAACATAACCAAAAACCCCGGGAATACTCTAAACAAACACCCCTCTACATAAACACATATCCCAACAAACCCCGAACCACATAAAACAAACACCCCCCTGCCACATCCTGACCAAACTACAATAACAAATAACCCCTTTACTGGTCAGGACATGACAGTACCCCCCCCAAAGGTGCAGACCCCGGATGCACCTCACACAAAAATTAAACACAAAAATAAACCCCCCAAACTAAAGGGAGGGAAGGGAGGGTGGCTGCCGTCACCAACGGTTCCCGTGCTACACCCCCCCTCCCCAAACCTCCTATTGTGGAGGTGGCTCAGGCCTTAGTCCCCCACCTAACCTGTCCACCCCCGCTGAATACCTCGGGCTGAAGCGCGTCGCTGTAGACCTCGGGCTGAAGCGCTTCGCTGTAGACCTCGGGCAGAAGGGCGACTCTGGGAGCTCCGGACTGTAGGGCGACTCTGGGAGCTCCGGACTGTAGGGCGACTCTGGGAGCTCCGGACTGTAGGGCGACTCTGGCTGCGCCGGTTCCGGACTGTAGGGCGGACTGTAGGGCGGACTGTAGGGCGACTCTGGTTCCCGTGCTACACCCCCCCTCCCCAAACCTCCTATTGTGGAGGTGGCTCAGGCCTTAGTCCCCCACCTAACCTGTCCACCCCCGCTGAATACCTCGGGCTGAAGCGCATCGCTGTAGACCTCGGGCTGAAGCGCTTCGCTGTAGACCTCGGGCAGAAGGGCGACTCTGGGAGCTCCGGACTGTAGGGCGACTCTGGCTGCGCCGGTTCCGGACTGTAGGCCGTCTCACTCGGTTCCGGACTGTAGGCCGTCTCACTCAGTTCTGGACTGTAGGCCGTCTCACTCGGTCCCGGACTGTAGGCCGTCTCACTCGGTCCCGGACTGTAGGCCGTCTCACTCGATTCCGGACTGTGGGCCGTCTCTCTCGGTTCCGGACTGTGGGCCATCTCTAGACGGGGCACTGTTGCCGGACACTCTGGACGGGGCACTGTTGCCGGACACTCTGGACGGGGAACTGTTGCCGGAAGCTCTGGACGGGGCACTGTTGCCGAAGCTCTGGATGAGGCACTATTGCCGGAAGCTCTGGACGAGGCACTATTGCCGGAAGCTCTGGACAGGGTACTGTCGTTGGAAGCTCTGGACGGGGACTGCGCACTGAAAGCCTGATGCGTGGGGCTGGTAGTGGAGGTACCAGACTGGAGACACGCACCCCAAGGCTAGTGCGAGGTGCAGGAACAGGACGAGTTGGACTGGGCTGACGCACTGGAAGCCTGGTGCGTGGGGCTGGTAGTGGAGGTACCAGACTGGATACACGCACCCCAAGGCTAGTGCGAGGAGCAGGAACAGGACGAGTTGGACTGGGCTGATGCACTGGAGGCCTGGTGCGTGGGGCTGACTTTGGATACGCCAGACTGGATACACGCACCTCAGGGCTGGTGCGAGGAGCGGGAACAGGATACACTGGGCCGTGAAGGCGCACTGGCAGTCTCGAGCGCAGTACTGGCACCACCTTTACTGGCTGGATGCCCGCTTCCCCCTGGCAAATGCGGGGCGCTGGCACCGCGCACACCGGCCTGTGAATTCTCGGCCTCGACGCCATGCGCATCACCCCATAGCACGGGGCCTGACCAGTAACATGCTGCCTCCGGTAAGCACGGGGAGTTGGCTTGGGGCTTAACCCTGGCCCAACAAACTACCCGTGTGCCTCCCCCCAAAAAAATCTTGGGGCTGCCTCTCAGGCTTAAATGCCAACCGTATACCAATATAACAGTCCCGGTCCACTCCAGCCTTCCTGCATGGTCCAGCCCCAGCTAAAATCTCCTCCCAGGTCCACGACTCCCGATAGCTTTTCTCCAGCTCCTTACCCCGCTGCTTGGTCCATTGGTGGTGGGAAGTTCTGTAACGGCCGTCAAAGGGAGTAGACCAAGGTGCAGCGGGTTGAGTGCTCATTTTAACGTTTATTTTAATAAACTTGAACACGTAACAAAAACAAGAAAACAAATGACAGCTAAACAGTTTTGCAGGCTAACCCTAGCAGTGCAAAAACAACTTCCCACCAGGGACATGTGAAAACAGGGCTACCTAAGTATGACTCCCAATCAGCAACAACGATGTACAGCTGTTCCTGATTGAGAGCCATACCAGGCCAACACAAAGTAATACACAACATAGACAGATCATAGAAATACAAAACATAGAACATAACCAAAAACCCCGGGAATACTCTAAACAAACACCCCTCTACATAAACACATATCCCAACAAACCCCGAACCACATAAAACAAACACCCCCCTGCCACGTCCTGACCAAACTACAATAACAAATAACCCCTTTACTGGTCAGGACGTGACACTAACACAACGTGCCATTGGAACACAGGAGTGATGGTTGCTGATAATGGGCCCCTGTACGCCGATGTAGATATTCCATAAAAAAATCTGCCTTTTCCAGCTATAATAGTCATTTACAACATTAACAATGTCTACACTGTATTTCTGATCAAATTGATGTTATTTTAATGGACAAAAAAAGTGCTTTTCTTTGAAAAACAAGGACATTTCTAAGTGACCCCAAACTTTTGTACGGTAGTGTTTATATATATTTTTTTTAATCCCAGCCCCCGTCCCCACAGCAGGCCTTTTGCCTTTTGGTTGGCCGTCATTGTAAATAAGAATTTGTTCTTAACTAAATTTCCTAGTTCAATAAAGGTTCAATAAAATAAAAAAATAAAAAAATAATAATACTCGTATATCCCCTTGTTGTAACTATCACATACAATACATACCATCCTTCCATATGTTACTGATGAGCTATTTGAGCAATATTAGATAAAATATCCAAGTCTTTTGTTTAGAAGCTACAGTATCTCTTGAATGTGATATTTTCAATTAGCTCATGATTCCTCATTTCCTCTTAATATTAAGGCCCACACTGTGTTTTAATTGAAGTGGTTGGGTGGCTGTGTGCAGTGACGTGGGGACAATGTGCTAGCGCCGCGCTACTCATTAGCCTGACTGTGGCATACACCTGGGGTTCATCCAAACCAGGGGTCAGAGGGTAGGGGAATTTGTACGATAATTATTGACAAGCAGATGTTATAAAGTCATTTATGGTAATGCAATCATAATAAATGGCTTTTGTTGCTGGGTGGGGGGTGGGGACTTGATGTGGGAAAGGGTGGGGAATGGGGAGGCCGTTTACATTTTTTAAAACAAAGCTGTCCAAGTGACTACTGCATATAGGCAGTATGCGGCGAAAGATGTTACAAACACACACACACACATACACACACACACACACACACACACAGACAGGTATTTTGTTATGGCACCATACATGCTTAGGAAGATACATTTGTTTATATTCTGTTAAATCAGAGGATTTAAGGTAAACAGAACATGGCCTACATTCATCCTCCATAGAATCCTGGTGGGGTGTTACGCTGCAGGTAGCATTTCTCCTCGTGCATGGAGACTAAAACGTCTTATTTATTCTAATTGACAAGAGCATCTATGGCAACACCGTCACTTCTGTACAAAAATAACCCCACGTGAGGTGATCTGCACAAATCAGATATAAGGACCTAGAGGGGAGAAAGCGCCATGTGTAGTTGCTTTTACATATTGTCAGTAGCCATAAGACAACCCTATCTGTCTCTCGAAATGTGTCAGGAATTACCACCATTTGAGCCTCCTATTCCAAAAACATGCATTAACCCCCTCCTTAGGTGCAATAGTTCTTTTTAGTGTGAGCAAATATCGCAGCGAAGCAGCAACCTGGCAGCTGGCTGAGTATAGCCCTGCACAGGAAGAAAGCATCCATGTTATCATACACACACATGTGGCCTGGGTAAAGATTAAGCCGTATTCATCCCTGGCTGCCTCCTTTTCCTGCCTCAGTCCATCACAGATATGGCACCGATTCAGCCGGAGAAGCAGGAGAGGTGCCACGGATTTCACGGCGTTCCCAAATCAGGCCGTCTGGAGACACGGAGTTGTGCGGCACTGCTCGCAACTCGCTTTGGCTTTCCCAGGATCAAAATCCCCCCTGTTCCAGGGTTTGGAATTTTTTAAGATGGAGGCTTCGACAGAGCTCTCCCCTCCCCTACACAGTCCCCTGTTGTGTGCCTGGAATTGGGAATTGTCTGCTGATTCATGCTTTCTGTGGACTATTGTTTGGGAACATGTTAATATTTGCTGCGAGTTTTAGGGGAATGGATTTAGTTAAATGAAAGAAAGAGGGGAAGAAAGAGAGTGATCATTTAGCATGGAGAAGTGCGGGATCATTGCATGTCCCCACTGACATGTACATTATCACTGAATAGGACTGGGGATCAGAGTGTGCATGTTGGCCTTGACTTGGGGAAGAGGCTTACACCCCTCAAGCTACTTAGAGGCCCTTTCAATGCTAAGCCTCTAATAATTCCTGCAGTTCCCTTAAAAAAGCGATACACACAAAGGCGAGACAACGTAATGAATGCTTGTATATGGTAATAGTAAGGCCATGCTGACAATGAACCCCGGGCCTTCACAAAGACCACTCAGCTACTGGGAGTGGCTGCTAGGTCACATCAGTTCCCTCATACTAGCGAACCTGCGCAAAGTACACTCTAGTTTCCCCCTCAGAATCACTGGAAGTTACTGGATCTAAATGTCACACCTGATTGGCTGTAACGACAAGGTACAGCTACAAGGTGAGGAGATAAGAGAGAAAAAATGACTGGACCCTTCTGACGCTATCCTATTTCACTGTCATGATCATCATGATGAATAGAAGAACAAACAGTTAAAGTGTGGGATACAAAGTTAAACAACAATGTTAGTTATACACGTCAGTTAACATTAGAAGAATACTGTTTAACTCACTGAGTAGAGCAACAAATCTAGAACATTAGCATCAGTTAATCATATCATAATAATAATTGAAAGTACATGGCGTCAGACTCGTCGAAACTTGATTTAACTGCTATTAAATGATAAAAATACCTTTCTTCTCTGACATTTAAAACACATCCTTACTTGGGGGATTTTTTTTTATAGAAGAATAATAATTACATCAATCTTAACCACACGTACAAGACAGTGATAGTTAGCGTTCTTTACTTTCATCACAATATGTTTTGAGGGTAAAATGTGATTTATTAGGAGCAACCCAAAACATGGAATTCATACATTCTATTTAGTTATGTTTTCCTAGATATCTCAACAAATCAAAGTTATGCCAAACCAGGAGTTGCTAATCACACTGGTGTACCCAGGCATAAACGATGCAGTAACCCGTCTGAATGTTCAAGGTGACGCGGTGCCATGTTGTGTTGTGTTTTCTAGGCACTCGCTTCACCAGTCACGGATTAGAGGGGCAGTTTTGCTGCGACGGTGACTACAAAGTGTTTTCCCTGTGTCAGTCATTTTACATTTTTCGAAAAACCACTGGTGCAGTATATTAGCCATAATTTATGTTTATCATCTCTTGTTCCGTAGTTGACTTCAACAAACCGTTTAATACTTAAGCTGGTGCATATGGCTCCAGTAATAGCTATTCTGCTTGGAGGAGCACTTTAAAGAGTTTAAATCATTTCTTTGGGCAAACACTAATGAATTATGTCACCATAACCGTGATCTAAAAATGCTTGGGAACCAGTGGGGTAATTATCTAAAGACAGGAGAGTAGGCATTTGGGGGGGGGGGGGGGGCTAGGGAGAAGAGTGAGGGCGCCTTTGAAGGGTACCTAACAAGATTCCTAGGGAAGATGATGGTGTGTAGGGTGTACTTGGGTTGGGGACGGGAGAGGGGCTAGGATTTGATGAGGTGATTCAAACAGTCAGACAAATGTTGTATTCTGAAATCAAATATGTATTTGATGTTTTCAGGGTCCTACTGTACCATTACTTCAATGCCCTCTTTCACCATAAACAAGTGTTTGTTTGTCAGAGTGTACTGTATATACTTCTGTATATACTACTGTTATGGTAGGTAGGCATGAATAGTATTCACAGAACACTTCCTATTCAAATCCCTCCTCCCATCTATAACCTACACGTACACAGTCAATTACACATCTACTGTAAGCATGGTTTATTAGACTTTTCATTTGGCAAACACGATGCAGTTGGAATATAACCCCTCACCCCTGAACAATTCCAATCTAATGGAAGTTACCATCTCTGTGGGTATATGAAAGGGAAATGCTCTAGGTTGTTGAGTAAGTGTTCACAGTAAGATGTATTACTCCGTCCTGGTTAAAAGTATGCTAGCTCGTCCTCCCCTGGCTGGCTGGAAATAGTCACTCGTCTGTCAGGAGAGTGGAGATTAGCACCAGATAAACATCACAGCACAGTTCTACGGCATCATTACTGTTTTCATTCATATGTACGCTTCAATTATATTTCTGATTTGTTCTTTGTTATCTTATTTTTGGTCATAATGACTGACTTCTTTGTTTTAACTGTTTTAGGACTAAAGCCATCTTTTAATGATCCTGTTACAGCTTTATACATGTTCACAAATCAGTCAATTTAACCTAGCGGAAATATTCTCTGGAAAGGCAACATGCTGTAGATTTTCACCCTAACCAGCAGGTACATTATAGACCCAATGTGAAATATGAGAAATGTGCAAGGTGGCCTTGGCCGTCTTACAGAAGGTGTAGAGGTGGAATGCATTTAATTAAAGCTTCAAATATTCATTTGGCAAATATATCAAGGTTCCAAACACAGGCCCAGAAATGGCAAGCAGGGCTGGCAGGCTCTCACAATGGAGAATGTGAAATGACAGTAATCCATGAAAAAGAGCACAAATGTATAGAATGTATTTTGAACCCTCCATTCCCCATCTCTGATGTCTTTGGGTTTTATTTTTGGTAAGAGGTTCAATAGCCTTGTGCATCCTCCAAAAATCATAAAAATGCCTTACTAGGATTTTTAAATGTCACATTAAAGCTCTGCTTTTTGGATAAAAATACAATGATGAAAAAATATATATATATTTCTAATTTTGTGCAGTTATTATAATGTATTAAACATTAATGCACTTTAAAGTCTTATATTAATTTATAAAATATATTTATTGTAATTAATATATTTACTATTCTTGCATTATACAATATGTTACTTTTGGAATAGACATGTGCACAATACTTTACTTATATATATATAAAAAAAAGTAATTCGATATTAAATGGAAAATCATCTATACACAACTATATGTATTTTTAGTTAGATGTTGAGGCCTCATATGACCATTCAAAAGGCAACCATGCTAGGACCCTTTTTTCGAAGCTACCACATCCTGCACAAGAGCATCACAGTGATGTGTGCCTGACTAGTACCGACGGCTACATCACTGAGCTCAGAGACAGAGACAGGTGAAGAAGGTGCACCGGTACACTTCCACTTCCTGTGACAACGAGGTGCTAAGGTGGCCTACTTTCTCTCGGTGTCACGTCTGCCAGTGCACTGTTGATGTAATCAGCAGATGGGGGGCAGAATGCACGTCTCGCCCCGAAACCGAGGGAGGGGGTGTAGACGCTCTCAGAAGACCACACAGTGAATGAGAGCCCTGCTCGTGCCAACGCCTCCGACATGAGATTACATCAGACCTCCGCCCCTTTCTCACCCACCTCACCCACTCACTCGTCCAACCGCACCATGTAGCTACGCCAGCCAGAGCTCAGAGCTGACAACACACACTAAACAGAGAGAAAATAGGGGTTTGGCTGGGACGCGGGGAGCAGGTATCAGTGCATTGGAGAAGCATGGGCGGTAATATCAAATGGAAGTAAACACTAGGCAGAAGCAAACCACCACAATCCTTCCTACATTACATGCACAAAAGCCACAAACGTCATTCTTTGGATCTTTATCTTTTCCATTGTCGTGCCATGCATAACAGCATATCTCCATGTTCCTATGAAGCCTTGTGCATTTATAGCAAATGTTGACATTCTGACAGTCAAATAAGTTAATCACCCTCCATTTATGTAAAAAAAAAGGCCACAAATCTCACTATCACACAGTGTGACCCGACCCGGGTCACTGTGTGAGACAAGGCTGTCTTCGCCCACCGTACTAAAGCCTAGACATTCACGTGGAGAGTCAACCTCAGGTAAGGTTATTCATCACGAGGTGTTACCTCCGTTACACATGACAGCTGTGCTGTAGTTAAATAACACTCACGGTCGAAAAGAAAATGAGGGCTTGTGCAAGGTGGCATACATCATAAACACATGCAGATTCATTCGGCATTACATTTCTCTAATCTGGCTGTCCATCATCAGTATCACCCTGGCAACCTACAGTAAGTGATCCATTATCTTCATGACACATCAGTCTATCTTTAGGTCACAGAGACCCTTGTTTATGGAGCTGCAGCCTCCATTCTTCAGCTCCAATGATGGGGATGGGTCGTGGGTGTGGAGGTATGGGAGAGAACGGGGAGGGAAAGGGAGATTGTAGTGTGTGTGTCTGAGGGAGTCGGGGTTCTTATCATCCTGGTTGGGGAAAAGATGGAGGGAGAGAGGGATGGAGATGGAGGAGGAGTGGGAATGGGGGGGGGGGCTCATAAAGCCTGATCTGTGCCACGGGGCATTTATTGCTGGGAGAGAAGCTGGGTTGGAGGGGGGGGGGGGCTGGTGGGAGGGGGCATTGTCTGCTGTGTCCGTGTGTTATAGGATTGAGCTCAAGTTTCTTTTGTGTTGGCATTTTGTTGAGGGATTATGTTCTTTGAGAGAGTTGTGCAAGCAGGCAGGCACACAGCGTGGAGGCGGAGAGAGAGCTGGGAGACGGGGGGAGGACGTCTTTGTTCAGTGCAATGATCATGAACAAGACAGATAGCAGTGTGTGTGTGTGTGTGTGTGTGTGTGTGTGTGTGTGTGTGTGTGTGTGTGTGTGTGTGTGTGTGTGTGTGTGTGTGTGTGTGTGTGTGTGTGTGTGATATATATATAGAGAGAGTGATCGAGAGAGAGAGAAAGAGAGAGCGAGAGAGAGAGAGCGAGAGAGAGAGAGAGAGCAAAGCAAGATGTCAGGACATGTAACCAGCCATGTAACAATTTTAAATCAATTTGGCTCCTGAGAGGGAGTTGCTCTCCGCAAAGGAATTTCCCAAGAAGCAGTAAAGGACTTTTATTCTATCTAAATAGATATCAATTACATAATCGCTTTTCTCTCCCCTCAGAGCAGACTGCCACGATGAAGTTAGTCGCCCTGTGCAGAGTAATTGAGCTCATACATTATGTTGCAGGCCTACTATTGGTTGTGACATTTTCTTTTCCATTGATCAAATATAGTATAATATTCATGGCCCCTTTCATTTCTCTAGCATGATCTTCCCTGATTGGCAATCAACAGTTTTAATGTTACTCAATGCCCACCTTAGCCCTCGAAAACAGAAAAACGTTTATATCCAACTGTTATGCTAGTTCGTCCATCTCTGAAAGTGATGTTACTTTTCTCATTGATCAGATACAATATGATAGTGATGTGCACAGGTGATGTTTTATAAGGTTCAATATAAGAGGCCCCATCTATCTCCTCAACATGCAGTTGACTGCTTTCCAGCCAAGTATCTTCGGTAAATTCATCCTAAAACTTACAGCACCTAGAATGTCCATTCATAATAAAGAAATGCACATTGGTGGAGTTACCTTTTTTGTTAATTCCTCTTGGTTTCCCTTCATATTTCCCAACTTGTTAAAGCACCACATGGTACATTTGCATAGGATAACCAACATATAGCAAATCATTTGCATGCCTGAAAGTATACTTGAGTAACCGTAATTACACGTGACACCAATTACTCTGTTACTTTGTATTAAATTATAATGGAAAATTCCACTAGAGAATTGGAGCCTAATTGCATCTTAATTTACATAATTTTGCATATTAATCACATCTCAGATGAATAATAAATTTCAGCGGATTTTTTTAATTTATGCATAGATACAAAAACGAGTTGAAAAAATAATTTGTGATGGAAAAAAATCAGGAACTATTACTTAGAGCATTTGCACTCATTTCTCTCATTACCCTGCACCAAAGTTAAAGAGACATCGTTGCTCAGAATCTTGATCAACAAGCTCTATATTATTTTAAGATATGGTTTGTCAAGGAAAAATAAAATAAATATATTAAGCTTGTTCCTGCGGTGACTGTCACTCCAATTTCAATTTTCAAATGTGGATTATTATTTTCTCCTTGATCGACACACCTGTGCCGAGGATTGTGCAAGTGGCCACTTGCCAATAGACAGATAACACATGCCAAACCTGTAGTGTACATGGCATAAAAGTTATTGTAAGAAAGTTGTGTTAAATAGTAAAAGCAGGCTGTTCGGTTGTATAAGCGAAACCGATGTCAGTGTGCTGCTAACAGTATAGCTTCCTCCACTCTCCCTGTCCCATACCAGGCTCAAACTAGTGATCCTCTGCTCCCAAACACACGCGAACGCCCTCCTTGACAACGTACTAACAACGGCGACAGGTCTTGAGGAGAGGACGCACATTGAACATGCACTCAGAAGCCCTCATGCTTCGTTCAATCATTACAGTTAAGTCTAGGCCAGGGGTTTTCAAACCTCTCCTCGGGGACCGCAGCCATTCAACGTATTTGAACTATTCCACAGCTACAGTAGCACACCGGATTACACTCGTCAACTAATCATTAAGCCCTTGCATAGGTGCATTTGATGAGCTAGTTCAGGGCCACAACAAAAATGTATGCAGGTCCCCGAGAGTTTTTGGTGGCATGCAAGTACGCTAGGGCAATTTGTAGGAGAAGCAAGTTTTTCGATTGTTTATCAGAATCTTTAAGAAAGACAGACAGCAGTTATGCGGTTCAACAACAGTGATTTGTAATTCACCATCAACCTATGGCATTCATGGGTTCATTTGTGGACAACAGTGCCTTTCAGTGGCATGACATGGGAAAGACGACTAACAGAGAGCTGATGAGGCAGATAAGGCCTCAGCTTCTTATAACCACAATAGGATGATAATGACTGTCTTGAAGAGCAATTCCACGACTTGTCAACGTCGTTTTCATTATCTCCAGCACAATATCAGTGTCTGTGAAAATAGTGCATTTCATTGTTTCAGTAGAAAAAATATAAAGTTTCAATAGAAAAACTATAACGTTTTTTGACATCAGAAGTTAAAACATTCTAAAAACAGTGATTTTCAAACACTATGAGATTCGCAGTGATGTAGGGAGCAAGAAAATACAAAAATTGTTGCAGGTTTTGAAAATCACAGTTTTTCTTACTTTGAATCTTACCCTGTGATGTCACAGATTTTTTTTTGGGGGGGGGGGTCTTATCTTTTTAACTACAGATCATAGAAACACGCTGTTTTCAAATATGTAGACTGGTATGGTGCTCGAGATAATGAATATGAGGTTGAAAAGTGGCAGAATTGCCCTTTAAATTTGTTCCATGGATTTGCATTCAAAATGTGGATATTGCATTGATCTTTCTTTCTTTCTTTATCTCTTTCTTTATTTAATCCCCTTACGGAAAAAACGGGAAAAAACACATTAATTTTACATGAGCATATGAAGTGTTCCAAAAACATGGTTTCATGCAATCACATGTGATCTTATGTGAAGTTAATAATGATAACAAGTGACAACATGTAATAACATGAAACTACACACATGTAAAAAAAAAAGTGCTATCTAGAACCTAAAAGGGTTCTTCCGCTGTCCCCATAGGAGAATCCTTTGTAGAACCCTTTTGGTTCCAAGTAGAAACGTGTTGGGTTCCTTGTAGACCAAAATACCTGGAACCAAAAAGGGTTTTAACTGGAACCAAAAATGGTTCTCCTATGGGGACAGCATAAGAACCCTTTTGGAACCATTTTTTCTAAGAGTGCACATGAGAAGTGTTCAAAAAACATGTTTTCACATGGTTTCACATCTGAAATTTCATGTAAAATAATGTGATTTTCCACATGTGAAATAATGTTATTTTTCTGTAAGGGTTAATTCAAACTTTCCATTTAGGCCTACAGGGAGTTGGAGGTATATATAGTGTTTCCACAATCACCCAACCTCAACCCAATTGAGATGGTTTGGGATGAGTTGGACTGCAGAGTGAAGGAAAAGCAGCCAACAAGTACTCAGCATATGTGGGAACTCCTTCAAGACTGTTGGAAAAGCATTCCTAATTAATCTGGTTGAAAGAATGCCAAGAGTGTGCAAAGCTGTCATCAAGGCAAAGGGTGGCTACTTTGAAGAATCTCAAATATAAAATATATTTTGATATGTTTAACATTTTTTGCTTACTACATGATTCCATTTGTGTTAATTCATCGTTTTGACATCTTCACTATTATTCTACAATGTAGAAACTCCCAACCAAAACCCAAATTCTTCTTTAAAACAGCATGTTCAGAAAATGGTTGCTCTCACACAAATGCACTGTAGACTAGTAGGGCCTACAGCAACGACGCAGTAGCCTAATGACTCCACACAGTACCTTCGGCACAAAAGCTCTCATCTGGACACTAAGAGACTAAGAGAGATTAAGACTAACTGGGCCTGATGGGACAGCTCAGAGCTTCTGCTCTTTTCTGTCCAAATAGTTCTCTTGGATGGGAGGAAGACGTGAGGCAGGCAAAGATCAAGGAGGGAGGGTGTGGTTAGATCAAGGCATTTCTCTGCTTTAATGTGGATTTTAATTGTGATTTTAAAGGTGCTCTTGGGTCAGGTAGATTCCCCGTATGCATTCAACTAATGTGATTTCCCAACATGATTTTATTTAAAACAAACTTTGTTAGGTTAAAAGATAAAATAGACAACAAAAAAATTAGATAATAGATGATAATAAAGTAAATAATATTAGATTAATGTGGAAGAGTGGGGGGGACAGGTATACAAGGAGGGTTTTTGTACCAGTTTACATGTTCACCACTCATTATAGTCCCAAGGGAAACACTAACCAAAACTATAGTTCCTACCCTGTCACATTTCTTTCTTTTAAATGTTTTACATTTATTTTATTTGCTGGCCTGTTAATGGGGATGTTTTATTGACAAAGTTGTGGACAAAAGTGGCAAAATAGATTATGGCTTTACTAACTACAATTAAATTGCAAAATGTTGCCTTCACATGAAGAAGGCTTCATTCTTATATAGAAATAGTTTGGCAATCGTGTGGAATCAGAGCAGCAATATATTTTATTATTTTGCTCCATTCAACCCACAGGTGTAAAAGCATTTTAAACTGACGTGGATAATTACTATAATACTCTCAGAAAGGTTTCCATATCTGAACGCAATTTCAATAATCAAGTGCTGCGCTAGCAATTATGTATCAATAAAATGACTTGCAGAACTTAAAGGGGTGTGGACACGCGTGGGCTTCTCTCCGCTTGTTTTCATGCGTGGGAATATTATGTCAAACTAGAATATATTTTCAGATTTTCAGATTAATTCGCCTGAACACTAAAAAGAAATCGAAATATCAAGCAAACACAAATGTTCGTGACCTGTAATCACCAAGAACAGCGGGAATTTAATTACGCTTTGGTCTACTGATCAAATTTCAGCTTTTGAGACAATGATTTTGTGCACCTGTGCACAAACATCCGTCTGAAAACAAAGCTATTTGAACACAGTTGTATGTTTACTCAACCATTGTAGTTTTTTTTTCTCTCTTTCTCTCTCTCACTCTCACAGACACACACACACACACACACACACACACAATGTAGGCCTAAGCATTTGACAAGGGTGCGTGCTCAGCCCCCTCCTGTACTCCCTGTTTCCCCATGACTGCGTGGCCACGCACGCCTCCAACTCAATCATCAAGTTTGCAGACGACACAACAGTGGTAGGCCTGATTACCAACAAAGACGAGACAGGGAAGAGGTGAGGGCCCTGGCGGAGTGGTACCAGGAAAATAACCTCTCCCTCAACATCAACAAAATGAAGAAGCTGATTGTGGACTTCAGGAGACAGCAGAGGGAGCACGCCTCCATCCACATCGACGGAGGGAGAAGGTGAAAAGCTTAAAGTTCCTCGGCGTACACAGCACCGCCGATTTAAAATGGTCCACCCACACAGACAGTGTGGTGGCGCCTTTTCAACCTCAGGAGGCTGAAGAAATTTGTCTTGGCCCCTAAAACCCTCACAAACTTTTACAGATGCACCTTTGAGAGCATCCTGTCAGGCTATGTCACAGCCTGGCACAGCAACCGCACCGGTCAGCCCAACGCATCACCGGGAGCACACTGCATGCCCTTCAGGACATCTACAGCACCCGGTTTCAAAGGAAGATCATGAAGAACATCAAGGACCTCAGCCACCTGAGCCACGGCTTGTTCACCACACTACCATCCAGAAGGCGAGGTCAGTACAGGTGCATCAAAGCTGGGACCGAGAGACTGAAAAACAGCTTCTATCTCAAGGACATCAGACTGTTAAGTAGCCATCACTAGCGAGCCTCCACCCAGTACCCTGTCCTGGACTTAGTCACTATCACTAGCTGGCTCCTACCCGGTTACTCATCGCTGAACCTTAGAGGCTGCTGCCCTATGTACATAGACATGGAACACTGGTCACTAATAATGTTTGCATACTGTTTTACCCATTTCATATGTATATACTGTATTCTAGTCATGTCCATCCTATTCAACTATTGCTGTATTTACACTATTCTATCCACGTATTCTTCCGATATACTATATATTATATCCACATACTGCCCATAATGTCTATACATGCCATCACATACAGTAATATACTGTATATATATATATACAGTATATGTTTATTTATTTATACTCCGGACTCCGACATTGCTCATCCTAATATTTCTTTATTTCTTAATTCCATTATTTTTCTTTTAGATGTGTGTGTATTGTTGTGTATAGTTATATATTACTGCACTGTTGGAGCTAGGAACACAAGGATTTAGCTAAACCCACAATAACATCTGCTAAACATGTGTATGCGACCAATAAAATTTGATTTGATTTGAACTAAATTGTCCATTGATTCATGGGCATGTGTCACAACAATCTCTAACAGTAAGTCTATTTGTGTTGGGCTGTATGTTGTTTTTCTGGACTTAATGATTAAAGATGCACTATGTAAAAATCGCTCGGCCATTTCCTGAATGCTCAAATTCAAATAGTTCACCTAATTTCAGTTTATGTAACAAAACAAGCAAGTAGAGTGTGGAGAATAATTGTACCATCTAAACCGCTGTGACATATATTTTCCATAAACAAAAATACTGTATTATAAGCTGTTTGAGGCTGGTTTACAAAACTTAAAGTAAAAGACGCAAAAACTAAACTTAACAATGGAGAATATAAGTAGCACATATAACAGATCTCCCGCTTCTTAGACATGCTTTCAAAGAGAATGACAGATTTATAACCCACATTTCTACGTGAATTTGGTCGTCACCCAAAAAGTTACATATTGCAGCTTTAAAGGCATGGGTCTGGAATGCAAGGTTTTAGAAATAAGACCTTACAAGAACTTCTGCAATTCAAGGTTCCATGGGGAATCTGATTTCACGCTAAGACACTTGCATATTTTCCCCAGCCAATTTTAGTTGTGAAACTATCCATGTACAATACTGAATTGTAGACATTTAGTTCCCTCTACTGGATATTGTAGGTACAGTAAATGTTTTACCATAAGGATTATGGGTACAGCATCGGATAGTTTCATAAAGTTGCCTGAAGAACCACACAGTAATCTTGCTCTCTATCAAAATCCAGAATGAGAATTATATTATATCGTTTTGCTTTCGCAGGTGCGTTGGCATGATGCAGCGGTTTATATGTATCGCCACTTGCCGTGAGCTCGGCGGGTTGGCAAAGCGCTCATACTTATCATCGCTGGCCTACCCTTGGAATAGGACCTATTCCACAATGCCACAACAGCCCCTATGCCGTTCATTGACGTCTATTTATACGCGCACCGCGGGTCCGCTTGGAGAATTGACCACACTATGTAGCTTGCATAACTTGCGGCGACAAAGTGGGGTTTTCTCCCATCAGAAATACAGACAATACTGCACAGAGAGCGAGAATGAACGGAAGCGCACTGGCGGCCATGGTCATCATGGCATCACAGTGGTCGGCATCCCTGATCCACTTACGTGGATCCGTAATAATCCGTGCGTGTGCATGTGTGCGTGTGTGTGTGAGAGAGAGTTAGTGTGATGCATAACTGTGTCCTACTTCACTGTTTCTGTTAACTCTCTGTTTTCCTGCTTCCTCTGTTATTCTCAGGTAGGAAGTTTTGCTTCATTGTGATGAGGTTCTGGCATATGTCCACTGCTGATGTTCCTGAGGACCAGGAGAGTACCAAGATCTTCGAAATGGCCACCACTGAAGAAGACGGCCCACAGAAGAAGATAGTGACAGCTGTCTATGAGTAAGCATGGCATCCAAGACTATTTCAATATTCATTTCATGCATCCAAATGTTTGGATTATAATTATTAAGTCTCCCTAAATTTTACTTAAATATGTTTAAATATGAATAAAAGTTGTACGTGCTGTGTCTCTACCAATTCTTAATCTCTTACTGGATCTTGATGGATAAGCCAAGAGATTTGATGTGCGAGAGTTTGTCAATATTTTATTTACTTTCTCCATGTATGTGAACCCACAATAAGTAATGCAAACATTTAACCAGGACCTTAATTTTCTGCATCTCATAGAGGAAGGTTGGGGGAAGTATGGAAACATTACAAACCTCTACGTGAGGTAGTTATATTGTGTATAAAGAAAACACATTGTATTTGCTCTTGCTGCTTTTATATGTTTTGTATTACGTCTCATAGTATTGTAGTGTGTTATGACAGCCATGTTGACAGTGTAAGAAATGTGTTATAACACCTCCTAAGTGCTATAAAAGTACACCTGTGTATAACCAATTGAAGAGAACGCTTCAGTGCTGTAACTTCTGATTTGGTCTAAATCACTTACGCGATTTGCTCCAAGCACAATGGCAGGAATTAAATCCACTTCCGATTCACGGAGCAGGATCAAGCTTCTTCTCCCATTCCTGATCAGAAATCCCGTTAGGAATTGGACCACACGGTTTGGTTGTCATACCTAATACCCACCTATCTAGTTGGCCAGAATCTCACTTTCATTGTTTCAGGTCTTAAAACTCTTTTCTAAAAGCCTGTCAAACTTCATATGTTTTCCCTTTCATTGCTGAGATACAGTTTGATAAGTTTGGCAGGATAAGAGAGCTCTGTTAAGATGCTTCACCTTATTTTCAAGGTGATGGTGTGAAGATTAGTTTGGTTGTTTGTCAGCATTGGTTTAAATGGTCTTCCCTCAGCTGTTTGGAAACAACTTTTCTCATCTTCAAAAGTATACTCTATAAAATATATTTGTCGTCACACTCTCTTTCTCTCTCTTGCTCTCTCTACTCTCTCTCTACTCTCTCTGTGTCTCATTCACTCTACTTCTCTTGTCGCTTTGCAGAAGTGCGAAAACACCATAGAAAAATCTAAAGCAATTCCTATTAGATCTAATTTTAATGTGTTTCTCTCCCTCTCCTTTCTTTCGCTCTCTCTCTCTCCATCCCTCCATCTCTCCTCTCAGATTCCACTGGGAGCTGACCAGGGGAGCTGAACCTGATTGGACAGTCACTAACATCTGGCACTGGAACCTGATAGGGTGATTGGACAAGACCCATGAACACCTCTGTCACCAGGATACAGCGTCAGACCAAGCATACACAGCACAGTTTACCTAATTCAGTTCTGACAACATTCAACTCAACAAAACGTTATTAACCAACAGGACTTCAATCAGCAGGACCATTGTACTCAGCCAAGCGCGCCCAAACTCAACTGAACCATTACAAGTCAACAGAAGAGTCACCTTGAATCCTAGCTGCTTTGTAGGGTGGACTGGATGGAACCAGAGCCCTACACACTGAAATGCAGACGTATTATTTATCCGTAAGTTCTCCGATCTCAGGTTTGTTGGGAACAATAGACTTTCTATGAACCTCAGCATGAACAATTAGTGGCTACAATATCCCTGCTGTTATAGTTTGTCCCAGAACAAAACAAACTGCTTCATGGTGATACGGTATGATATTTTGTCTCTTTGAAACAGTATCACAGGTTAAACTGTTGTTCTGTATTGTTCAGAAACACCTTAGTTGTCGGATTATTCAGAAGTAAAATTGACACCGCATAGCATCTATAAAGGTAGGACACAATTAATAAACACAACAATCCTCAGCAGAAGGGGGCGATAGTGTTACACAAATCACAATATGAATGAGTGTTTATTGAAAGCTGTTGGATAATAACTGGCAAGTCTCCTTATCCTCCTATGTTGATATGATACACATTTTACATGAGTGACCTCGGTTTAGTTTGGGAAAAAACTAAGGTAGGATAGTATACACATACCGGTCCCACTTTAAAGGAAGTACAACTTGTAAAGGCTTTATATAGCATACATAAGCACTACATAAATGCTTCACAAATAGTCTATAAGCATATGTCATATTCCATAAATGTTGTAAAAACATACAAAGTGTGTAATGTCACATTTGGCTGTTCACCCTACAGTGGTAATGGTTATGTCACCCTTTATACATCATTTATAGAGTATGACAGATGCTTAGATGATTTGTGAAGGGTTTATGTAGTGCTTATGAAGCATACAAATATCTTACATTATGATTAAATGTCTCAAAGGAATCACAGATGTTGGTGTACTGTAATGTATTATGCCAGTGCCAAAATCAAACACCCTCTATTAGCCTGTCATTGTATATAATAATTTGTTCTTAACTGACTTGCCTAGTTAAATAAAGGTTTAATAAAATACAATGTAAAAAAAATTACACTGACAGGCTATTGAACACTGTGTTTCATCCAATTCTGTCAACTCTTAAATCACACTATTAATGATGCATCAAAAAGAGAGACAATTCCTTCATTAGTAAGCATTAATTCATGCATAATGAAGTATGGTTGGGGATTATTATAATTTCCAGGCGTGGTAATATGGGCAGGTGCGTAGGGGGTTCTGGGTAGAGACGCTTCCTGGTTATTCCTAATGTGATTATGAGTGTGGAAAGCTTTACTTATGTTAAAATGCTAGTGAATATGTTTATAGCATATTAGCCAATTCACCACGCCAGGGAGTCAGATTGTTAAATGGTAATTTACAGTAGTGGAATCATTCAAGTGATAAAACACTGACAAAAAGCTAATGTGTTGTGTTTATTAACATGTTATATTTCTGTGTTGTTGGGTTTCGACATGGATTAGTGTATGTACTCGGTACCTTTTATTCATCTGGTTATTCAAGTTGATATTGTTATCCAAACAATTACTTCAATATGCCGTCAGTACAGTAGGTGGGTGTTTGCGCACGCCTGTGTGTATGTGCACACGCCTGTGTGTTTGTGTGTCGAAAGCTGTGGTCACATATTTAATTAGGATTGACAGATTAACATTATAACACTGACTAATAAAACCATAGAGTAAATATGTGTGTAAATCTAATCAAAGAGTGTGACAGAATAAACGACTTCAAATGATAAGACTCCGATGGCATGATGGTACTCATAATTATCAATATTTACTTAGGTTTCAGGAGTAGATACTGTATATTATCACATGCAGGAAGGGTAAGCATTTAGTTAGCAGCAGAAAAAAATGTTTTACTTATTCTTATTCTTGTCACGCCCTGACCTGAGAGAGACGGTTTATTTCTCTATTTTGTTAGGTCAGGGTGTGGGGTGGGCATTCTATGTTTTATATTTCTATGTTTTGGCCAGGTATGGTTTCCAATCAGAGGCAGCTGCCTATCGTTGTCTCTGATTGGGAACCATACTTAGGCAGCCCTTTTTCCCTCCTTGTGTTGTGGGATCTTATTTTTTTACTGCTCGGTGAGCCTGCAAGATGTGACAGTCGTTTGCCATTGTTTATTATTTTGTTTAAGCGTTCTGAGTAAAAGTAAATATCAAGATGAACACTTACCACGCTGCACCTTGGTCAACTCCTTTGGACCACCGTTACAATTCTAGCAACAGCTTATTGCTCTCAACATAAGAAAATATATTACAGTCCACAATCAAAAATAAAAGGTAAAAGATACTATTCAGATTTAATTAGCTTGAATTTCCTTTAGAACGTCCCGGAAAATCTCCACACACATGTCCCCAGTGGGGTGTCTCATGGATGCCAGCTTCCACGCCTCCGCAAATGTCTCCTCGGAAATACTCACGCCCACATTTCGGAATATGTCAGTGATCTGAAAAGGAAATGGAGGCGGAAATAAGAATCAGAAGATCTCTTTGACAAATTATTTGCTCAAGCTCCGTCCTATTTCAATAACATTTTGTGTCAATCACTTCTCCAATGGCAGAATTGTTCATACCAATTATATTTTTGAAACAACGTTTTTCCTACATTATGAATGCTGTAACAAATTTCCACATGGAACTGTATGTCCCAGTGCTATTCTATAAAATCTACTAGACCATATCGTTCTTTCTTTCTCTTGATTCTTCAGTGGGTTCATTGGTATTCTGTACCTCGTCTTTGGTGCGGGGACAGAAGAAGTGCTCCTTGTGGACTCCCCTTAGGGAGTACAGCGTAGGATACAGGAGGTCAAAGGCTGTGGTCTGGTCACTGTAGTTAGTGCTGTCGCTGACGCGCTTGATCCGCGGGGCCACCAGGTCGGTGCGCACTGTGGGAGTCCCATACATATGATAGTCTATGTGGAAAGATATCAGAATTATACAGTGAGATTCACACAATGTAGAGAAGCAGGGGGAAAAGGACTACCAGTCCATTGTAATGCTAAGATAGAAATGTGAGAAATCGTGTGCTGAATCTCAGAGAATTTTCCCTCCCTGAATTGTTTTTGAGAAGTGTGGGAATGATATCAAATTCTTCATGCATCTTTCACCTAAATATCTATTCTTCAGCATGCTGCCCACCTCTGCAGGTTCCAGGTCCTCCGGTCTGGCCAAAGCCTCTGAGGCTGGAGGTCTCTCAGGGAGAGCCTCTCTCTGCATGTTATCTGGGACTGTGCTGGTCTTACACTGTGAGGTAGAGTTGTCAATCAAAAGGGAATAGAATTACCGCCAGTACACCAATCACAGATGGTTGACTTGAATGGGAATGAGCATTCTAGTAATTATATTTCTATGCTTAGACACTGTAACTGACCACTGGTCAGAATGCGCTGCTCCACTTTACTGATGGGCGGTTTTGTCCTTCCAATTGAGGAAATTGGCAAACTCCTGAAAGTTGATGAGTTCATCTTTGTCCATGTCACAGTACTCCATCAAGTCATCCAGCACCGGCCCACTCAGGTCCAGGTTAAACTGACGACACACGTCCTGCAGGTCCTCCCCGGCAATCACACCCTGACCCTTCTGTAGAGTCACACACACACACACACACACACACACACACACACACACACACACACACACACACACACACACACACACACAGACTGAACACACACACACACACACACACACACACACACACACACACACACACACACACACACACACACACACACACACACACACACTGAACACACACACACACACTGAACACACACACACAGACTGAACAATCTCAAACTAACTTAATATTATCAAAGACAGTACAGTATGAAGATATCTAGAAACTGCTTCTCCAATAGAAATGCTTGTAGGCGATGTCATGGCGACTTTGGTTAGCTAAGCTCGTGTGCAGAAACATGTCATCAGCTCTAACGGTAGTCTCACGCCAAACTGCACATGTGCAGGCAATCAAATCAAAGGCACTCCTTCGATTTTAAGTTGTTTTTGATGAAAATGTGTCAGTTTGTCACTTTCAAAACGTTGGAGTAATAACATGCTCAGCTACTTCAGACATTGGCTTGAATCTAGGTTGTGCCTTTAGATTTAAGGAAAATTAACAACTATGGAAGAATTTTTCACTTCTCCCATTGACTTGCAAACCCCAAACCCATGTCTGGTCAGTCAAGTCTGCTTCGCAAAGCTTTCCCGGAAGTACTGCGATGTTGGTCCTGGGGTTTAGAAATTCTGTGATATTATCACGTTAATACAGAGAATTGTATATACAGTGCATTCAGACAACTTTACTTTTCCCACATTGTTACGTTACAGCCTTATTCTAAAATGGATTAAATAGTTGTTTTCCCTCATCAATCTACACACAATACCCCATAATGACAAAGCAAAAACAGGTTTTTAGACATTTTCGCAAATGTATTAAAATTATAAATGTACATAAGTATTCAGACCCTTTCCTAGTACTTTGTTGAAGCACCTTTGGCAGCGATTACAGCCTTGAGTCTTCTTGGGTATGACACTACAGTACAAGCTTGGCCAACTGTATTTGGGGAGTTTCTCCCATTCTTCTCTGCAGATCCTCTCAAGCTCTGTTAGGTTCGATGGGGAGCGTCGCTGCACAGCTATTTTCAGGTCTCTCCAGAGATGTTCGATCGGGTTCAAGTCCGGGCTCTGTCTGGGCAACTGAAGGACATTCAGAGACTTGTCCCGAAGCCACTCCTGCGTTGTCTTGGCTGTGTGCTTAGGGTCATTGTCCTGTTGGAAGGTGAACCTTCGCCCCAGTCTGAGGTCCTAAGAGCTCTGGAGCAGGTTTTCATCAAGGATCTCTCTGTACTTTGCTCCGTTCATCTTTCCCTCTATCCTGAATAGTCCCCCAGTCCCTGCTGCTGAAAAACATCCCCACAGCATGATGCTGCCACCACCATGCTTCACCGTAAGGATGATGCCACTTTTCCTCTAGATGTGACGCTTGGCATTCAGTTCAATCTTGGTTTCATCAGACCAGAGAATTTTGTTTTCTATGGTCTTAGTTGCCTTTTCGCAAACTCCAAGCGGGCTGTCATGTGCCTTTTACTGAGAAGTGGCTTCCATCTGGCTACAACCATAAAGGCCTGATTGGTGGAGTGCTGCAGAGATAGTTGTCCTTCTGGAAGGTTCTCCCAGCTCCACAGAGGAACTCTGGAGCTCTGTCAGAGTGACCATCGGGTTCTTGGTCACCTCCTTGAACAAGGCCCTTCTCCCCCGATACCTCAGTATGGCCGGGCAGCCAGCTCTAGGAAGAGTCTTGGTGGTTCCACACTTCCATTTAAGAATGATGGAGGCCACTGTGTTTATGGGGATCTCCAATGCTGCAGACATGTTTTGGTAGCCTTCCCCAGATCTGTGCCTCGACACCATCCTGTCTCGGAGCTCTACGGACAATTCCTTCGACCTCATGGCTTGGTTTTTGCTCTGACATGCACTGTCAACTGTGGGACCTTTATATAGACAGGCGTGTGCCTTTTCAAATCATGTCCAATCAATTTAATTTACCACAGGTGGACTCCAATCAAGTTGTAGAAACATCTCAAGGATGATCAATGGAAACAGGATGCACCCGACCTCAATTTCGAGTCTCATAGCAAAGGGTCTGGATACTTATGTAAATAAGGTATTTGTTTTTTATTTGTAATAAATTAGCAAAAATGTCTAAAAAACTGTTTTTGCTTTGTCATTATGGGGTATTGTGTGCAGACTGATGAGTGTAGATTGTGTGTAGTGTAGATAGATTTTTTTTAAAATCCATTTTAGAATAAGGCTGTAACGTAACTAAATGTGGAAAAAGTCAAGGGGTCTTAATACTTTCCAAATGCACTGGATGTAACGTTGTCGTAGTGCCTGAAGGCCTGCAGCAGGGAGTTAAAGTTGTGGAAGTTGACCTTCTTGAGGTGCTGGTGTACAGCACTGACCAGGGTGCGCTGTCTGTCTGTGCCTTTCTGGTACTCTGCTGGAGGGGTGGAGTGGAGAAGGTCACCCGCACCTGTGGAGAAAGTTAAACCATTCTTCATCTTCAAACAATAACAGAAAGCTTACATTTTGGTCACCCCTCTAGACTACATTATAGCTTGACCCATTTTTACCAATTTCATACTGGCATTGTAATAGAAAACTCAATATGTGTCCTTTTATGAAAATGTGTCCTTTTATTAATAAAAATTTTACTCACCAAAGTCATCTGGCCGCATCAAGATTCCAAATGTGTGACCTGCTGGCACTTTCAACGTGTCTGCTATGCTGTAAAAGGCTTGGAATAGAGGAATTAAAGCTACTGAAGTAGCTGGGCATGAGTTGTGCAATACATATGTCTGGAACGTATACTGAACAGGCATTTAACTAGATCTGCATTAAAGAGTTAATGTGATAGACTTACGGGTCATGCACTTTGCCAATCTGTGGCTGTATCCTTTCCCTGTTATCACATCTCTGAGAAACAAATTTGCACTGTTATGCCTATGGGAAAAATAGCAGTACACAAATCAACATTTGATGTTATGACTATTGGCAATGCATTGTGTGACATTGAATGGTGATGAGAAGTCAGGTGTTTTGAATAAACGTAAGGTAGGATAAGTGCTTACTTCTGAGTATCACACAATCAGTGGAGAGATTTGGAGACACTGCGTCCATCGTTGTGGTGGGGAGTAGGCACTCCGAACCGGCCGTCCTTTCCATAACGACTCCACTTGTATTTCCTATCAACCTGTTCACCTGGGACGCAACACAGTTATGATGGATTTACCCTGGCTAAAATCAAACAGAGAAATATCGACAGGTGTGATTAACCACTGGCTATGGTGTTTCTACAGAAATGTGTCTGAAAACTATGGGTGTTAAATCAATGTGTAAAACAACATATTGAATAGCATATAAATGACTTCCAAGCCTAAATGAAGTCCCCATTTGAACACTGTCAGAACCAAAGAGAGACAAATGTCCACAATACTCACCGAGAAAGTAGGCATTGTGGGAGCAGATATAAGACTGGTGTCCCTCCTGAGCCTCTGTCTCCACCTGCTCCACGCTTTTAGGTGGGTTGATAATCGCACCTGCAGCTGGATAAGAAGGAACACACTTGTACATGAAGGCTTGTGGATATGTCTTTCAGACATAATATGAATGTTCATGGCGACTCATTGTAGCTTCTAGTGCCTTTCTTTATTGTCTGACTCACTTTGGGGGGATTTCACAGCAAATGTGGCTTTGCCGGTGTCGGTATCGAACCAATTTGGAAGCCCAGGGCTCTGATCATGTGACCTGCCCAGGGGGGCTTTTTGATTGGTGGAATACCCAGCTTCACGGAGCTGATGTAACCTCTGTTGGTAGATGGTCTTAGGTGGTGGGTTGATCACTAATCCACCCTGTAGGAAATACAGAAACAAATGTGACCATACCAATTCCATGAATTAATGTGTTGATGATCTCTACCATGTTAAATGTATCTACAGATGTATGATCTTAATTTTTGCCAGTTTGCTACAGCAGGAAAAAATCCTGCAGCAACAGGAAATTTGAATTATTATGTGGATTATAATTAATGTACATTTTCTGTAGCGGTTGATACATTTTTTTGTTAGGGCAAATCAAGTCTGGAAATTAGAAACTTTAGAAGTCTTTTTAAACCATGAATACACTACAAGTTTACATTTCCTGTTATGCAGTAAAAATTCCCAGCAACAAAATCGTGATCAAATTAAGATCCTACATCTGTAAAATGAAAACCTGAGTTTAGTTAGCTTAAAACTCACTATGCATGTCTCTGTTTATTTAGGCCTCTACTCACCGAAATAGAAGCTTGGCTGCTCACTCCATGAACTAGAATACTGGCAATATCAGGGTCGTTGGCTTTCCCATGGAACACTTGGATTGTCCCTGCACCTGGGCATGTTGTGTTGAGAAACATCCTCACTTCTGCTCGGTTTTGGGGCTTTAAAAGGAAGGTGTGTGAGACTGTGAATATACACCCATACAAACAGACACATGCACATTTCCGCCACTAGGAAACCGAGGTCTGATCTGATTGGCGTTATAATTATAGACTTACTGTGCCTGTGTTTTAGAAAAAAAACATCAACATTCTACCTTGTTATAATTGCTATGGCGGGAAAAAAGTGACTCCAGCGCAAAGAGGTCAATCGAACTCGATCAAAACAATGGAATTGACATGGAAACGCGTGGGGGAAGAGCAGTGAGGGAAAGATCCCAAATCTTCCCTACCAACATTAGTCTACATTTAGGCTGTTGTTTATGTGTATTTCACACTATGTTGAGGTAAAAATCGGAGTATAATGTTTGTATAGATGTTAACCCCAACACATGTTCATGTCATTGTCACCAATCAACTGCATTTACGGTTAAAAACGACTGATTACCACTACCGATTTCTGTATGCTAGCTATGCTAACCAGTTTTTCTGAAAGGGAGTTAGTATTTAGCAGTCACTTTTAAACCTGAAAATGGACAACTTGTAATGTAAAAACAGATAAATATATCCAAATCGGACTTAAGTAACACATACATACATCATGACGGATTTTTTGGATGTGCGTCTATTTACCGCATCTATGGTGGTTAAAAATGTATCGAACAATTCAAGTGTTTGTAATATATACTGCTCAAAAAAATAAAGGGAACACTTAAACAACACATCCTAGATCTGAATGAAATAAATAATTTTATTAAAAACTTTTTTCTTTACATAGTTGAATGTACTGACAACAAAATCACACAAAAATAATCAATGGAAATCCAATTTATCAACCCATGGAGGTCTGGATTTGGAGTCACACTCAAAATTAAAGTGGAAAACCACACTACAGGCTGATCCAACTTTGATGTAATGTCCTTAAAACAAGTCAAAATGAGGCTCAGTAGTGTGTGTGGCCTCCACGTGCCTGTATGACCTCCCTACAACGCCTGGGCATAAGGTGGCGGATGGTCTCCTGAGGGATCTCCTCCCAGACCTGGACGAAAGCATCCGCCAACTCCTGGATAGTCTGTGGTGCAACGTGCCGTTGGTGGATGGAGCGAGACATGATGTTCCAGATGTGCTCAATTGTATTCAGGTCTGGGGAACGGGCAGGCCAGTCCATAGCATCAATGCCTTCCTCTTGCAGGAACTGCTGACACACTCCAGCCACATGAAGTCTAGCATTGTCTTGCATTAGGAGGAACCCAGGGCCAACCACACCAGCATATGGTCTCACAAGGGGTCTGAGGATCTCATCTCGGTACCTAATGGCAGTGAGGCTACCTCTGGCGACCACATGGAGGGCTGTGCGGCCCCCCAAAGAAATGCCACCCCACACCATGACTGACCCACCGCCAAACCGGTCATGCTGGAGGATGTTGCAGGCAGCAGAATGTTCTCCACGGCATCTCCAGACTCTGTCACGTCCGTCACATGTGCTCAGTGTGAACCTGCTTTCATCTGTGAAGAGCACAGGGCGCCAGTGGCGAATTTGCCAATCTTGGTGTTCTCTGGCAAATGCCAAACATCCTGCACGGTGTTGGGCTGTAAGCACAACCCCCACCTGTGGACGTCGGGCCCTCATACCACCCTCATGGAGTCTGTTTCTGACCGTTTGAGCAGACACATGCACATTTGTGGCCTGCTGGAGGTCATTTTGCAGGGCTCTGGCAGTGCTCCTCCTGCTCCTCCTTGCACAAAGACGGAGGTAGCGGTCCTGCTGCTGGGTTGTTGCCCTCCTACGACCTCCTCCACGTCTCCTGATGTACTGGCCTGTCTCCTGGTAGCGCCTCCATGCTCTGGACACTACGCTGACAGACACAGCAAACCTTCTTGCCACAGCTCGCATTGATGTGCCATCCTGGATGAGCTGCACTACCTGAGCCACTTGTGTGAGTTGTAGACTCCGTCTCATGCTACCACTAGAGTGAAAGCACCGCCAGCATTCAAAAGTGATCAAAACATCAGCCAGGAAGCATAGGAACTGAGAAGTGGTCTGTGGTCCCCACCTGCAGAACCACTCCTTTATTGGGGGTGTCTTGCTAATTGCCTATAATTTCCACCTGTTGTCTATTCCATTTGCACAACAGCATGTGAAATTTATTGTCAACCAGTGTTGCTTCCTAAGTGGACAGTTTGATTTCACAGAAGTGTGATTGACTTGGAGTTACATTGTGTTGTTTAAGTGTTCCCTTTATTTTTTTGAGCCGTATATATATATATATATATATATATATATATATAAATAATATAATGTATTGTCTTTGAAACTAATAAATGGAAACAATTGTTTCAGACCCAAACTAAGAAATGTTAAAGAAACAATGGTTCAATCCCAACCACTTGGGGCGGCAGGTAGCCTAGTGGTTAGAGCGTTGGGCCATCAAATCCCCGAGCTGCCAAGGAAAAAACTGTTTGATCTGCACCTGAACAAGGCAGTTAACCCACTGTTCCTAGGCCGTTATTGTAAATCAGAACTTGTTCTTAACTGACTTGCGTAGTTAAATAAAGGTATAAATACATTTAAAAAACTATTAATAACCTGTATGATTATGAACGTTGCAAATGTTTGCTTTTAGCCAACACTTTGGCAATATGACATGTTATGACAAAAAGTTGCATACATCAAGTCATGTCATATGTTGCAAAGGTTTTTTTGTGAATTAGTTATCACACTTGTGTAACATTACCTCTTTGTCTTATAAAACGATTAGTTTTCCGGGTCCTTTCATAAGAGGCAATCTGCAGTTGCTACATCGATTTTTGGACTTGTAAATTAATGAAATGCACAAATTGATTATTTAAGAATATAACTTATACATTCCTCGAACTTAGTTCAACTGTCGGACCCCATCAGAACCCTAAATATACGTTTATTTTACTCCAACAAAGTAAATGTAAACAAACGTTGTATAACCTCAAAACATAGTTCAAACTATAATGTTGATACCATGGATGGCCAGTCCTTGTATCCATAGCTCTGTCTATTAATTTGAGAGCGGTTACCTTTCTCTAGCCCCATCCCTCAGCTTTTTACCGAAACAGTGGCCGGGACCACGTTGTTGTTTCAATCGCTGATTGCCCCTTTAACACGAGTGGTGATTGGTTTATTCTCAGCGCTAAGTAGGTACTCGATGTATCGTCATACACCGTACCATGCAAAACAAACGGGAAGTGGGAAAGGGACAACCTTTATGAAATTTATCGACCTTTGAAAATATTGTGGAGTACCGGAAATATATATTTTTGTAAATCCCTTCAGCTACCTAGTTAATTATATCGGATAAGGTAAGCAGATATCATTCTAGCTAGCCAGTTTACCGGCAGAACTAGCTTGCTAGCAGGCCTGGCTAGGCCGAAAGCTATGTTATGTTAGCTAGCTCACAGCAAATAATAAACCAGCAGTTGACCCGTTCTTAATATACTGTTATGAGTTGACCATTGAAATGTATGTAGCTAGCTTCCACGTATTTGCGTGAAGCAGGGTGAGGTGTGGTTCAACCTTATCTAGCTTGCTAGCGGTAAGACCGATAGTTTTCGTGTACGAACTAGCTAATTTTTCAATATACTGTATGTACTGTAGTTAGTTAGTTAGATAAAGTAAACTAGCTCGCTAACAGTAGCCACCTAATCTAAATAATTATAGTTAGCTAGTTATAACTAGCTGGCTGGCTGGCTAGCTAGCGTGCTAGCTAACCAATTTGTCGTAGACAAGATTGGACCAATGGGTGGGACTGAGGAAGCTAATCATTATTTTTGACGGACACAGTGCTTGATGATAGGTTTTATCCGCCATCATGACTGACTAGCTAGCTAGTCAACACAGTGGTTATTTGTGGTTAAGACTGACGTAACACGATTTCGACCCACATGTCTTCACTGCAATTATTTTTGGCTAGACTAGACACATAGGCTTGTTGTGTTTACTTGTTGGGACTAGGGTTTCACATTTTGGGAAATATTCAGAGGTGGAAACTTTCCGTGGGAATTAACGGGAATATATGATTATTAATACCATTTAAATGTAGATGTTTTTTGCATTTGATATATTTACCATATCATATGGAGACATTTTACCTTATCATAAGTAGACATAAATGCAAATGATAAAATCCTTCCAATAAAAAAAAAAAAATAGTTACGAATTGAACTTTAATTAAATGAGCTGACTCTGAACATGGGATGATTTCACTGAACAAAAGAAAGGGAATATTGAATGATCCCCAATGATCTATCGCATCTCCCAAAAACGTTTTCAACATACATCTGTAAAATTATATTCTAGAAGCTAAAGCTTTGGTTGTCTTCCTCTCAGGCTTCCATGTCTTCTCCCTGTAACTCCTCAATGTCTACCTCTTGAACATCAGACTCTGAGGCCTCATCTTCACTGTCACTTTCCAACCTTGTTGAGGATGGCTCGTTGTCAGGCCTTCTATTGGTCAGCCTGTTGCGTGCTTTGGTGTGCGTGTTCACAAACAAGAACCAGTTGTGCTCTGAAGCGGCTGATGTTGGTGGGATTTGGAGGATGATGGAGGCAACAGGGGGAAGAGCCTCAGATCCAAAAAGTCCTTTCTGCCAGGTGGCTGATAAGATATGTTGGTATATTGCATCTCCATCCCAATGCCCTTGCTTGGAAGTGTACTTTGCCAGACTGCCAAGAACCTTGCCCTCATCCAGGCCAAGGTGGTGAGACATGGTAGTGATGACACCATAGGCCTTGTTGATCTCTGCACCAGACAAGATGCTCTTGCCAGCATACTCGGGGTCCAACATATACGCTGCGGCATGTATGGGCTTCAGGCAGAAGTCTTCATCCTTTTTGATGTATTTCAGAACTGCAGTTTCTTTTTTCAGTTAACTTTTTTGTTGTTGATGAATTTAAGAAAAATCGCCCAAATTCCCGGGCTTAACTTCCCATAGAAAATTCCGGAAATTTCCCGGAAAGTTTCCGACCCTTTGCAACCCTAGTTGGGACAGTTAAGAAATAGGTGTAATATACTCTTTGTAAACAAGTCTAACTTTACTAGCTAATTGCCAAGTGAAAGTCATCACATTTCCAAATACTGTCTGTAGTTAACAAGCTAGCTACATCCTGTGATTCAATGATATTACAATGATGATCAGAAACAAAGCTAATTGAACAATTTCTAACCAATTAAACGTCACAAAGTTGATCATTTGGATTATTTTGTAGTTGTATTTTTTTTTTCCCCCACTACTTTATTCAGTGATCTATTGACGATTTAAGTAATGTGACATATCATTTTTGGCAGTTCTAGGAGTGACCATTCAAGCGGTACTTCTGCATCCAGAGCAAGAGACTGGGGTGTAGGACATGGCAAGTAGGGGTGGTGCAACACGACCCAATGGGCCGAACACAGGCAACAAGATCTCCCAATTCAAATTAGTACTTTTAGGGGAGTCCGCCGTGGGAAAGTCCAGTCTTGTACTTCGCTTCGTCAAGGGCCAGTTTCATGAATTCCAAGAGAGCACAATCGGAGGTAGGCTGATCTGACATCTTCTATTCATGTACAGTGAGGGAAAAAAGTATTTGATCCCCTGCTGATTTTGTACGTTTGCCCACTGACAAAGAAATTATCAGTCTATAATTTTAATGGTAGGTTTATTTGAACAGTGAGACAGAATAACAACAAAAATATCCAGAAAAACGCATGTCAAAATTTTATAAATTGATTAGCATTTTAATGAGGGAAATAAGTATTTGACCCCTCTGCAAAACATGACTGAGTACTTGGTGGCAAAACCCTTGTTGGCAATCACAGAGGTCAGACGTTTCTTGTAGTTGGCCAGCAGGTTTGCACACATCTCAGGAGGGATTTTGTCCCACTCCTCTTTGCAGATCTTCTCCAATTCATTAAGGTTTCGAGGCTGACGTTTGGCAACTCGAACCTTCAGCTCCCTCCACACATTTTCTATGGGATTAAGGTCTGGAGACTGGCTAGGCCACTCCAGGACCTTAATGTGCTTCTTCTTGAGCCACTCCTTTGTTGCCTTGGCCGTGTGTTTTGGGTCATTGTCATGCTGGAATACCCATCCACGACCCATTTTCAATGCCCTGGCTGAGGGAAGGAGGTTCTCACCCAAGATTTGATGGTACATGGCCCCGTCCATCGTCCCTTTGATGCGGTGAAGTTGTCCTGTCCCCTTAGCAGAAAAACACCCCCAAAGCATAATGTTTCCACCTCCATGTTTGACGGTGGAGATGGTGTTTTTGGGGTCATAGGCAGCATTCCTCCTCCTCCAAACACGGCGAGTTGAGTTGATGCCAAAGAGCTCCATTTTGGTCTCATCTGACCACAACACTTTCACCCAGTTGTCCTCTGAATCATTCAGATGTTCATTGGCAAACTTCAGACGGACATGTGCTTTCTTGAGCAGGGGGACCTTGCGGGCGCTGCAGGATTTCAGTCCTTCACGGCGTATTGTGTTACCAATTGTTTTCTTGGTGACTATGGTCCCAGCTGCCTTGAAATCATTGACAAGATGCTCCCGTGTAGTTCTGGGCTGATTCCTCACCGTTCTCATGATCATTGCAACTCAACGAGGTGAGATCTTGCATGGACCCCCAGGCCGTGGGATATTGACAGTTCTTTTGTGTTTCTTCCATTTGCAAAAAATCGCACCAACTGTTGTCACCTTCTCACCAAGCTGCTTGGCGATGGTCTTGTAGCCCATTCCAGCCCTATGTAGGTCTACAATCTTGTCCCTGACATCCTTGGAGAGCTCTTTGGTCTTGGCCATGGTGGAGAGTTTGGAATCTGATTGATTGATTGCTTCTGTGGACAGGTGTCTTTTATACAGGTAACAAGCTGAGATTAGGAGCACTCCCTTTAAGAGTGTGCGCCTAATCTCAGCTCGTTACCTGTATAAAAGACACCTGGGAGCCAGAAATCTTTCTGATTGAGAGGGGGTCAAATCTTATTTCCCTCATTAAAATGCAAATCAATTTATAACATTTTTGACATGTGTTTTTCTGGATGTTTTTGTTATTCTGTCTCTCACTGTTCAAATAAACCTACCATTAAAATTATAGACTGATCATTTCTTTGTCAGTGGGCAAATGTACAAAATCAGCAGGGGATCAAATACTTTTTTCCCTCACTGTATTAGTGGTTTTGGGTTATGTCCATTCCACTATCTTTTTGTCCTGTAGTGATTCTGACTACATTTCTGATTACATTCTGTAGGATATGCGATCTCCCATGATTTTATATATATATATATATTATTAGTCCATTGTTGGAAACTGGACAGCCAGATGTTTTTCTTTTAGACTACTGCAACAAAATTCTAAATGCTGCTATGACTGTTTGTCTCCTCTCAGCTGCCTTCCTGACTCAGACAGTATGTTTGGATGACACAACAGTCAAGTTTGAGATCTGGGACACAGCTGGTCAGGAGCGCTACCACAGCTTAGCACCCATGTACTACAGAGGTGCCCAGGCCGCAATCGTGGTCTACGACATCACTAACAAAGTGAGTCAGCAGCCGGGTTTATGTACTCTGTCACACATTAAAAGAGACTCTTAAATTAGGTACAGTGCATTTGGAAAGTATTCAGACCCCTTCCCTTTCTCCACATTTTTATTCTTAAATGGATTAAATGTTTTTTCCCCCTCATCAATCTACACACAATACCCCATAATGACAAAGCAAAAACAGGGTATTAGACATTAACATGTGTTAAAAATAAAAACATGATGCGTAAATAAGGTAAGTATTCAGACCTTTTGCTATGAGACTTGAAATTGAGCTTAGGTGCATCCTGTTTCCATTGATCATCCTTGAGATGTTTCTACAACTTGATTGAAGTCCACCTGTGGTAAATTCAATTGAATGGACATGATTAGGAAAGGCACACATCTGTCTATATAAGGTCCCACAGTTGACAGTGCATATCAGAGCAAGAACTAAGCCATGAGGTCGGAGGAATTGTCCGTAGATATCCAAGACAGGATTGTGTCGAGGCACAGATTTGGTAGAAGGGTACCAAAACATTTCTACAGCATTGAAGGTCCCCAAGGACAGTGTCTCCATTCTTAAATGGAAGAAGTTTGGAACCACCAAGACTCTTCCTAGAGCTGGCCGCCCAGCCAAAATGAGGAATCGGGGGAGAAGGGCCTAGGCCAGGGAGGTGACCAAGAACCCAATGGTCACTCTGACAGAGCTCCAGAGTTCCTCTGTGGAGATGGGAGAACCTCTCAGAAGGACAACCATCTCTGCAGCACTCCACCAATCAGGCCTTTATGGTAGAGTGGCCAGACAGACGCCACTCTTCAGTAAAAGGCACATGACATCCCGCTAAAGGACTCTCAGACCATGAGAAACAAGATTCTCTGGTCTGATGAAACCAAGATTGAACTCTTTGGCCTGAATGCCAAGCGTCACGTCTGGAGGAAACCTGGCACCATCCCTATGGTGGTGGCAGCATCATGTTATGGAGATGTTTTTCAGTGGCAGGGACTGGGAGACTAGTCAGGATCGTGTGGAAAGACGAACAGAGAAAAGTACAGTGAGGTCCTTTGATGAAAACATGAAAACCTGCTCAGGACCTCAGACTGGGGCGAAGGTTCACCTTCCAACAGGACAACGACCCTAAGCACACAGCCAAGACAACGCAGGAGTGTCTTTGGGACAAGTCTCTGAATGTCCTTGAGTGGCCCATCCAGAGCCCAGACTTGAACTCGATCAAACTTCTCTGGAGAGACCTGCAAATAGCTCCCCATCCAACCTGACAGAGCTTGTGAGGGTTCAAGTCAGGTGTGCCAAGCTTGTAGCGTCATACTCAAGAAGACTCGAGGCTGTAATCTCTGCCAAAGGTGCTTCAACAAAGTACGGAGTAAAGGGTCTGAATACTTATGTAAAATTTGATATTTCAGTTTTATATCTTTAATACATTAGTAAAAATTTCTGTGCCTGTTTTTGCTTTGTCATTGTGTGTAGGTTGATGAGGGGGCACAAACAATTGAATCCATTTTAGAATAAGGCTGTAACGTAACAATGTGTAAAAAGTAAAGGGGTCTGAATACTTTCCGAATGAACTGTATAGCATTAGATACAGCTGAAGACATTTTGTGAAAATTTAGCAGGAGTTTGATTATTAGGCCCTCTTTAATAGGCCTAGTTGAGAAGCTGAAGAAAATATTGAGGAAAAAGGGTAGCCTCGTTTTGCTGACATGTTTTCAAGCATTTTTCTGTAGTTCTTAGATTTGACCCAAGTCTAAAATATCCCTATTAATTTAATTTGGTCCTAACAAACTTGTCACATCTAGGGAACTTTTGTTTTGACAGCTCCTCAATTTATTTGTTAATGTTTTTACCCCTAGTTGCACCATACTTTCCCAAACCATCTTTCTGTTCAATGTGTGAATTGATATTTTATGTTGTATATTGTTTCTGATACTTTGTGCTACTATTTTGGCCAGGTCTCTCTTGTAAAAGAGAGTCTCATTGAGATGAACAAACCTGGTAAAAATAAAGGTAAAAAAAAAGAGCAACTCCAATAAGAAATTCTATGTTGATCCCCATGTCTGCTTTTGCTCTATTTGCTAAGACGTTTGCTGGGAAGTTGATGGAACATAGTATTTCATGGAAATAAGCTGTCAAACGAGCTTGGTTTTCTAACTCAATGCTTTGTACATAAAGCTTAAGCCAATGTTTGGAGCAGAGCATGACTTCAACTCAGGAATATGATACATCTTGTTGACAAACTCCCCATACATGTAAGCTGGGGAACATTATATTTAATTGTCATATTTTATAGAAGTTCTCCTTTAACGAGACCACATCTTGGATATCCTGCAAAGTCAATAGCATAACCAGGGAATGAAGGGAGGGGTTGTGTTGTCATTCTTCCACAAGGACCTTGTTATTGTCTGACTTAATCTCTCGTCCTCTGCTGTTTGCCAGGAGTCCTTTGCACGAGCAAAGAACTGGGTTAAGGAGCTTCAGAGACAAGCCAGTCCAAATATTGTAATAGCGTTGGCTGGGAACAAAGCTGACCTTGCAAACAAAAGAGCATTGGATTTTCAGGTTTGTGCCGGTGAATTTGCTAATGAACATTACACTGTGCTAGTTTTATTCTCAATGGAGTCATCAAACAATTTGACCTGTAAGGCAGTTAAACACAACCTTTGTTGCATATTGACTGATTTTGGTGGTTTTCTTCCAGGATGCCCAGTCATACGCAGATGATAACAGTTTACTGTTCATGGAAACATCAGCAAAGACCTCTATGAACGTTAATGAGATGTTCATGGCTATTGGTAAGTGTTTTATGTTCCATGTTCATTACACTTAGACTAACATTTTCAAACTATCAATCTGATAATAGAAACAGGTCCTAAACATTTTCCCTATCGCTTCACAGCAAAGAAATTACCCAAGAACGAGCCTCAAGCTGAGGGCGCGAACAGTGGGCGGAACCGGGGAGTGGATCTTACGGAGGCAGCTCAGCCCACCAGCCGCTCCTGCTGCAGTACCTAAACCTGGCCCACTCTTCCCACATGCACCTTCCCCCTCTCCTCCTAACTCTGAATAACATCTGGACATGGTGTTCTCCTTTCTGACATCAGACCTTCCACCTCTCGTCCTTTCTCCCCGGAATAGCTAAAGACTCTGTATAGCTGCATTTAATACTTTTTTTGCTTTCATTTTAAAAAGTGTATATCAGTATAATGTATGCATGTATCACTACAAGGCCTAAAACATATATTATTATTATTTTTTACTTAATTCAGTTGGAAGACTAACCCCTACGAGAGAGAGAAAGGTGTGTGTGTGTGTGTGTGTGATTCCCTGAAGAGAAAGTTTAACCTAGGTCATAGGGTTAGTGGACTGGGGATAAAAGTAAGCTGTGTCCTTCCAACATAAACAAACCAAATTCCCCCATTGTTAAATGCCTGGAGGCTGTGACTGTTTGTACTGAGTATTATAATATTATTGAAGCAGTGTCAGGCAAGGACTGTCAAACCAAGCATTCCTCCTCCTTGCGTCTGCTGCCGAGACGACGACATCTCCGTCTGCAGAGAAGTTCGGCGAGAACATCCAACGCCATTACACAACTGGCCCACTGCAACCGGTTGAACAGGATTTAAGGGTGGTTTTGTGATTGGATGGCTGGTGACTATGCAAGTTTGTCACATATATGATGACTGGCTTGTGGATCATGGGAAGTCCGTCTTGAAGTCACAACATTCTCTGATGCATTGATTTAATGAAGAACACTGAGACAGTTGGACATGCTCAGACAAGCTTTGTAAATTGTCTTGTAAAGACCTAACATATGACTAGTCCTTTGTTTCCCCAAACTGCTATTGTTCAGCTATCAACTTGTCAGAATTAGTGGTGTTTAAAATTAGGCCTCAAAACATGCACCAACATAAGTCTTGACTATTACCTATCATCGGTCTGTGGAATATTACTCTACTGTTATATAGGATGTTGCAATGTTGTCTTCTACCAATACATCTTGGAGGGCATAAGCTTGTCAGGAAAATGTCTAGAGATTTCGAACAAGTGTACAGTACACCAATGTAGGTCTAGGTCAGCTATGGGTTTGTTACCTTGTCACAAACTGGTCAAATGCTAATCAATGGTGGTCTTTTTAAATATGTAGTGTTATTAACAATTCAATTGCAACTCCCCTGTGTCTTGTTACTTTTCTCCGAATGGTCTGTTCATATTTCAGAGGACTCTTATTGCATTGCACAATTGTTGGTTATATTTTAATTAATGACTGGCCATTACATTTTATAAAACTGATGCACTGTGTCGGCCTTGCTAACCTATTGCCTCAAACAACTGATAGTGGCACTAACTGACTGGTAGTCTTTCTGAAGCCAGGTGGATTTAACAATGTAAAACATGACTAGTGAAGAAGGACTGATCAGTGAGTGTCAGGGTACAAGTCACTAAATTCAATAAATTAGGTATATTGTATGCCTTTATGTTTTCAATATCACAAGAATTGCAAGAGCTGTTCATTTTTGGCAAAACTTGAAAAATTGTCCTGAAGTTATAATTACATGGTATTGGTTTGCTTTGTCAACTCGCCTTTGAGAGTGTTTTCTCTGAGCACATCCAATCCATGAAGAAGTATGACTATGACTGAAATGTTTTCCTTTGAACCTGAGACCAATGCTGTGTCCACTAGCTCTCTACAAATGTCAGCTGCAAGGCGCTCGTAGTCCAAGGTGAGATTCTTCAGACTGTCAGCCATAGTTCCCTTCACATTGACCTCACTCTCCTGCTGCAGGACTGAGGATTGATGTCTCTCTGTTTCCTCTGCATTCTGCATATCTCTAGCTTGTACCCCCAGAGGCTCTGGCATGTCCAACTCTGGTGGGTTGTCCTCATCCTTGACACTGGAAGGTTCTACACTATCAAAAATAGATGACCCTGATCTTGACTGTATGCAACTTTGAGAATCTGAAACGAGCGAATCTGAAACCGTTTGCATGAGGCACAGGGTCTTCAATATTAATTTCTGTTGAGTCAACTCAATGACAGTCAGAGCTCTCTCAGCCACTGCATGCTCATCCAAGACTTCCCAGAGGCCACTGGACGCTAGGACCAGCAGCTGGAAGGATGGATCTGTGGGTAGCGACACAGAGTAAGGCACAGGGATGACTGACTTCTTCAGCGTGCGATCGCCATAATGACCAAGCCCTCGGGTGGCCTTGGTCAGCCCCTCCACCAGACCATGCTGTTTGTTGACGCTGATTGCCCCTCCGGACTGGAGGATGCGTTTGCGCTCCTTAGGGTTGGACGTGCTGTGGTCTTTGGTCAGACGGAAGCCCCTGCCTTGTTTGTACAGCACCGCATGGACATTACCTGTGAAATGGGAATCAACAAGAGATTTGGAAATTGATAGTATTCAATGAATAAGACTTGTTCTGTATCATATTTTCTATGTATTATCAGTATGCTAGTAAAATACTGACCACAGTTAGCAATGAGAATTCTTCCACCCTGTAACTCCTGTGAGGGGGTTGGTGTATTACTCTCCTGTCCTGTTCCCTGCTCCTTCCCATCTGAGGAGGGCAGCCCACTGTCGATCAGGCAGAGGAGCGCTGTGCAGCCACTCCAGCGGATCTTGGAGGTCTCGTTCTTGCCAAGCCCCAGGACCCGGTCCATCTTCCAGAAGGCTGTGGTGAAGGCTAGGTTCACCTGTTCCAGTTTGGTCAGATTCTCCAGCTGCTCAGGGCCTAGGCCTAGTTCAATGTTCTGGGCCTGGCCTGGGTAAGGTCTGTTGTAGTCTTTCTGGAACAGGGCCTCAAAGCGTGACAGTAGCTTCACCTGGTCCTTCTCCAAGGAGAGCAAGGGGTCCTGTTTGGAGAGTTGCTCCAGGACTAAAACGGGCATCTCCCTAGATGCCGTAACTGCAGAAATTTGTCCGTGAAACCCGTCAAAGACCCCGAAAAAGCTGGTCCCCTCTTTGCCTCCATACCCCTCATGAAAAACGGTCACATCCTCCATGTTCTTTTTCCATGTGGAGTTTCTCTCCTCACACACTGCCACAGCACGGATGAAAGGGTTGCTCACTGTGTGCGTGGTGACGCTGTATTCTGCCATGCGCTGAAGTTGGACAAAGTCCACACACTGGACCCTGACGCTGAAGCGGCTCTTACCTTTCTCCAGATTGGAAGATGGGTTGCCATGGATATTGCTCCCACTGTGGTGGAGGGCATGGTGTTGGGAAGGGTAAGGGCTTCCTGTGTCAGGACTGGAGCCAAAGGATTCCCCAGGGAGCTCCTCTATGGGAATACTGGAGTGAGAATTATTCAAAGAATGGGAATACAAACACAAACAAATCAGGACTGAAATGTGTCGCCCTTTCATTTTCCATTTCACAAGTTAGTAACAAAGAATGACTTATTTCTCAAACTAGCCTAGTGAATATTTCCAGACATAATGTGAAGGGGTGTACCATGAGTCCATTTATGCTCGCCTCAAGTAATGGCAGTACTTTAGATTGAATTCAGCTGTTTACTGGCCTTTCCATGGAAACAGTTTCCCTGGCAACTAAAGGCACTATGACAAAATTGTGCAGCTTGTGCAAGAGCCTTCCAAATAAGTTTTTTTTTTTCCGGAATCAAATGAGGAAAGATGTTTGGTAGGCTTTTGGTCATTATGGACACTTAGAGTAAAGTAGTAGTCTGATTAATAGTGTTGAGGGGAAGGGGACAACAACAAAACAACAAAACGAGTATAGGCTTGTCAATTTACTTAAAGAACTTAAAGAGCTGGCTTTGTGCACCTGTATGGCCCTCTTTAATCCAACAGATGGCAGCAGTAGTACACCGCCTCAAAGGGGACCATGACGGAATGAGTCAGTGTGAGCCAGCCTACCTTATAGGCTACTCTTGAAATGTTGACAAAATCTATAATTTCATACTTGGAGTTTAATGAAATAATCCTTAAACAATTAGAATGAGAATTTGACATCCATACCATCGTTAAAGGCACCTCAAACACACTACATGACCAAAAGTATGTGGACACAGAATCGTCTAGAATATCATTGTATGCTCTAATGTTACGATTTTCCTTCACTGGAACTAAGGGGCCTAGCCCGAACCATGAAAAACATTCCCAGACCATTATTCCTCCTCCACCAAACTTTACAGTTGACATTATGCATTGGGGCAGGTAGTGTTCTCCTGGGATCCGCCAAACCCAGATTCGTTGGACTGCCAGATGGGGAAGCGTGATTCATCACTCCAGAGAACGCGTTTCCGCTGCTCCAGAGTCCAATGGAGGCGAGCTTTACACCACTCCAGCCGACGCTTGGCATTGCGCATGGGGATCTTAGGCTTTTGTGGGGCTGCTCGGCCCATTAAATGAAGCTCCCAACGAAGTTATTGTGCTGACGTTGCTTCCAGAGGCAGTTTGGAACTCGGTAGTGGGTGTTGCAACCGAGGACGAACGAGTTTTACGCGCAACGTGCTTCAGTACTGGCGGTCCCGTTCTGTGAGCTTGTGTGGCCAACCACTTCACGGCTGAGCCGTTGTTGCTCCTAGACGTTTCCACTTCACAATAATGGCTGAAATAGCTGAATCCACTAACTTTTGTATATATAGTGTACCTTACAGAACACTTGTGAAAATGTTGCTATAACACACTGCTGCAATGTACAGACATTACTGCATGACACACAGTCAATAGAGCATTAGGGAAGCAGTGGGATGCAAGAATGTGTTCACTTCCTTCTTACCTTTAGGGGCTCCCGAGTGGTGCAGCGGTCTAAGGCACTGCATCTCAGTGCTAGAGGTGTCACTACAGACCCTGGTTTGTTTCCAAGCTGTATCACAACCGGCTGTGATTGGGAGTCCCATAGGGCGAGGCACAATTGTCTGGGGTAGGCCATCATTGTAAATAACAATTTGTTCTTAACTGACTTGCCTCGTTAAATGAAAAATTATTAAAAAAATAAAACCTGCAGTTGACATGAAACACAAGGTGACACTTCCTGAAAGTCACAGCTGCTATCTGGTGTGATCTCCTTAGCTGGCGGCCTGCATCACCTATCCAACATGTCATCACCGTAACCCTGAGATGTCACTTCCCTGACAGTTCTATTACCATGATAACTCTCCTGGCCCTGCATACATTACTGCTGCATTTCTATATCAGGTGATGAGAAGGAGACAGCAACACTGAAACTAACACAAATTCCCAACTATCGGAACCAGGCAGTTGCCTGCAGGGATATGTCATCTACGGTAAGTTGTTTCAAAAAATGACTCAAAAAAATGTGTCATTGGTAAACAGTTTACATTATCTCCATCTCCACTTTTAATAATAGCTTGAATATTTCCTGTCAACTAAATCTTGATAGGCACTTGACATTGATAGAGAACACTGAACACACACACGCACGCACACTTATACAACCTTTCCACAGACCTTACGCAACCTTTCACTCAGCCCAGGGGCACTTGAATTTTCTTAAGCACGCTATAAAGTGTATAACCTTGCCTTCTAGATCATTCCCAGCATGGTTCTTTTGACATTTGGTTCTTTGGATGTTCTTTGGAAGTTGTGGGAATGCACATTTTTGGTTTCCCATTGGTTCTGGGAATTAAGCTGTAAGTTTCCTGGCCGGTAAAACTGAACGTTTTTTTAAACATTCTGAGAACAGAAGTGGGCAGCATACCACCCTGCATCCCACTGCTGGCTTGCCTCTGAAACTAAGCAGGGTTGATCATGGTCGGTCCCTAGATTGGAGACCAGATGCTGCTGGAAGTGGTGTTGGAGGGCCAGTAGGAGGCACTCTTTCCTCAGGTCTGAAAAAAAAGCAAATATCCCAGAGCATTGATTGAGGATTGCTGTCTTTCGGATGGGACAACATGGTCACCAAAGCTCACATTGCACTTATCATAAGAGTAGGGGTGTTAATCCCAGTGTCCTGCTTAAATTCCAAATCATAGACATGTAATTATCCCCAGCTTCCAATTGGCTCATTCATCCTCTCCGTTGTAACTATTCCCCAGGTCGTTGCTCTACATGAGAATGTGTTCTCAGTCAACTTACTGGTTAAAATATAAAATGTTCCTGTTTACTCATACAAAGTTTTACATATTTGTCTATTCAAACAAACCCCATTTCAAAGAAAACACTCACTCATTAAGATCAGGTGTGGCCAATTAGTGGGTGCAGCCAACACATCTGAACACACTTAACAAGACGGAGGATGGAGAGAGTTTTGTTGACCCAGAGAACGGAGTGTATATTCCTATTATGTTCTTTGAACGTAGTGCCCTTTTATAGGCAGGCTACTCCTCCCATATTGCCTCAGTTAGATATATTAATATGTTCTATTGGAACGCTTTTTTGGTTCCTAGAAGAGACACGGAGCAGTATAAGCATTTATAACATCATACTGGCTGATATATTGGCCAGTCACTGACATGGAACCATTCCCTTTTACTAGTTCTCTGTTGTAATTTATAGCATCTCTCAGATCCGTTCAGACTGGTCCAACACGCTCTCTGTGTGTTTATGGCGGCAGGTTATTCATTAGGGTCACAGTCTCCGTCTCACTTGAGTGACATCTGTTTGAGCCAATAATTAATGGCTCAATAATTGATGTGGCCAAGGAGAGCAAGGCATGGGCGGGTCATATAACTGAAAATACTAATTTAGTATGAGGGGTCAGCCAGTAGTATTCTGAGCTAACAGAGTAAGGGTTTCTGTATGCATGCGATGAATCCATGACAACACTAGTAATCATGTAGGCTAGTATTATTTATTTATTTGTATACTATTTGGGCCAATTTCTTCTCCTTCTGACTCAGTGATTCCCCATGTTGATATTGGACATGACAAAGCCTCGGAATGAAGGTGGATTTGGAGCCAATGGGAGATGTCAACAATAGCTATACTGTACAATGTGGAGAGCAGATAACTTAGTTGGGTTATTTGTTTGCATGTAAATGCTTTCCTTAACTCAGTTCTTAACTCAGTTCCATTCAAACAAACTCATTCCAATACATTTGGGGAAACATGTTTGTAATGTTGTTGTGTCTTGGTCGATCTGAACTACATGGTAACCGTAGACTCCTAAACAAGCCGAAGCTTGTGGGCTTTGCTCTCATTTTTAAGGCCAACGTTATTGCCAAGGTCAAAGGTACTGTATAGCTCTTTAAGACTGAGAAAAAGAAAAGGTAAACGGTACAGTTTAGACACATTACTCTGTGGAATTTCGAAACCAAACCTCAAAAACTCTGACCTATGTTTGGATTAGGATTACATTAGGATTTCCTTCGTTGTTTTGAGCACTCCAATATTTCTACCGTCTCACAAAAAGATTTGACTGGGACTTCTAATCAAATCCCTATCCTAACTTGAACCATGAAAGGCATGAAAGCAGTCTGCTGAAACATGAGACTGTAAAAACAAACTGGCATGTGATGCAGGTGTTCAGTCTAAGATAACAGCACCAGGTTTCAAAACTGTATAAATCCTGATGGAAGAAATATGAAGTTCTAATGGACGTGGAATGTTAATTGAGGCATTTATCATAATGTGGAATCCGAGGTGAACATGGACAGACACGCTGTCTGAATCTGCCCTTGTGTCCCAAGGGTATCCGACTTCAGAGCCTGTTCCTACTGTGTTACTATGCATCCCCCTGCCTGTACATTAGCCCTCCAGCACGACACCGTTTTCTACAGCCTACAGGATAGAAAGGGAAGACCTACTCAAATAGAAACAATAGCTCAATGAACTTCTGTCTTTTTTTAAGATGACAGAAAACAACCAGCTATTAGTTCAGCAGTGTGTGCTACTGCATATAAACACACCTGCTGTTACACATCCACAGCCCACCAGATCAATTCTTCACAATCATAAAATGAATGTTTTCTGTGGTCAAAGAAAAATATATCAAAAGTTTGGTTGGCATCAAGTAGGGAGCAATTCATCAATCCAATCTGTGGTTTTCTCAGGAGTCCTAATTAACAGGTGATAAATGTAAGGTGCTAATATTTTGGAAATAAACCCCTCTGGATGTTACTGTCTGGTACCAAGGAACCTCAATACCCATTTGTCACACATTCAATGTCTTGCTCTCTGGTCATCAGGCGGCCTGCTTTGTTGTTTTTGGAGTTGGATTAGGGTTGGAAGTATCTCCCTCTGGCTGGAGAGGGGAGTTGTGTGTGCCAGGAATGTTGTCAGGAGTCTTTTGGGTAGATATACTGGGGATTGACGCACAGCCTTATGGGTTCATGGACTGGAGCACAGACAGACTGAACAAATGTCTACAATATGTACCTGATGACTTATAGTGTTTTGGTTAGCTCAAATTGCTAGCGCCGAAACCTGTTTATCAATGATTTTGCTTCCTGAGGGGAAGCAATCTGCAGGTTGATGTTTATTGTAATGAGTCTTGTCCTGGAGGCAGAACAGGATGATTTCCCCTTAAATTGACTATGTTGTAAAATAAATAAATACATGTTTTTTTATTTAATTGAATTTTGTTGCTTTTAGGTCTTAATTTAAATGTTAGGGTTAGGCATTAGGGTTAGGTAAAACATCAGATTTTATGACTTTGTGGCTGTGCTAGCTAGTGATCACTCTGCTGCGCTGCTTCCAGAATAAGATTCATGACAAAAACGTTAACCGTCAAGCAAGCTGAGAGCCTTCAAATTGTGTTCTATGTCTACATGACACTATAACGTGTGCATTTGACGTTTTAGTCATTTAGCAGACGCTCTTATCCAGAGTGACTTACAGCAGTGCATACATTTTTGTACATGCATGTGCAACTGTACAGTCCCATTGGTGAATTTTAGCATCAACAAAGTTAACAAAGTAAGACTCTTTTATTTGAAATTGTTCATCTTTTACACATTAACAGATATTATACACAAGCATTAGTGGTCCCTTTAAACCATGACGTGGTCATTCAGAATGGTTATTGGGTGTCAGCTGGGATGGCTTTAAGGTGGAGGGCAAGGTCACACACAAACACCCATATACACCCACACACACACACACACACACACACACACACACAAAGAAACAAACATTTACACACTAACAGACACAGACATGTAATGCAATAGAAACTACAACACATAGTCTAGCCATCTAATACAGAGGGGGGACTTAAAGTGCATACAGCAAAAGAGGAGATCCGTATCAGTCTTTTTTACAAACGTGAGGGATAGCTACCTCCACTGAAGCAATGATCTTAGTGCGACACTATCTTGACCAATATGATATCCCTATAGCACATTTATAGCTCAAACTGTGCCTTGCATTAGACAGAAATGACACTGCATAGTTCACTGGTTTGTCTTATACATTATTGCAGTACAATATAACTCCCAAGTCCTGTCCTTGGGTATGATTCATGGGCAAGAGAATGGCACAGGAACGTTTGGGGCTAAGTAGCCCTGTAATACTAGAAGGGGTGGCTGTTTGGGTACTACTAAGTACTAGCTACTATAGGAGGGAATTGTGATGAGTCAATGACTCTGTGAAGATGGACGAGTAGATTCGACAGGGTGGTCCTACAGTAATGACGAGACTGGCCTGTAGTCAAGTGGAACGGGAAATGCAGGGTTAATACTGTAGAACAGTAGTAATCCAAATGGAATAGAGTGGGCAGTAGTCCAGATGTAATGCTTCAGGTTGTCTGTAGTCCATATGTTTTGGTGAAGATCGTAGTCTTCAGAGGAAACACACCAGGACGACAAACGGTTAAAAGCCGTGGGTGGCCGTCCTATCGCCACTGACCAGAATATCGGCTATTATTTTAGGTTATTTCCCCATGATTCTACATGTTGGATCGTTCACACCCAGCAGGTGATTGCTAACACACCGCGTCCATCTGTTGATTTTAGACATTATTAGTTCCGGTGTGGTTCTTCTCTGAATGTAGGGGGAACCGCAGAGGGAAGGGGGACACATCATAACGGGAGGTCTGGCCAGCCCAGTAGGGTTTATCTGGCAGTATGGGTTAAACAATACCTCTGTGCCTATTATCCCCATATTCTGGTGAAGGTGGCCTGTGGTCCAAATGTATAAAGGGATAAGCAGAGGGAAGAGGACTCTGGTTCATAACAACTTCCGGGGCACGGCCGTCATGGGAAGTCCATGGAGTCTATAGGGTGGGGTTGTGAGTCAGTAGGGGGCAAACAGCAACTGTGTATGGGAGGTCCTGACAGGCCCGGGGGCGGGGCGGAGCAGGGCAGCAGGGAGGGTCTGTGTCTGAAAGAGGGTGGGGCCATGGGAGGGAGCGTGGGCGGAGCGGAGGCCGGGGAAGGCCGAGCCCATGGCTGCTGCTGCTGATGCCAATGCTGCCAGGTGAGCGGGCATTATCTGGGTGATCTGAGGCTGGCACAACTCCTTCCCCACTGTCAGCTTCACCTGGAGAGAGAGAGCGAGAGAGAGAGAGAAAGCGCGAGAAAGAGAGAGACAGAGACAGAGAGAGAGCGAGAGAGACAGAGAGAGAGAGAGAAAGAGAGACAGAGAGAGAGAAAGAGGGAGAGAAAGACAGAACAAAAAACTCAATCAGTGTCTGAGAGTACGGGTTTGAAGGTCAATGGAGCCCTTTGAAATCGTCTTCTGTATTAGTGATAGGGAAATGGAGCTTCTTCTGAACACCAAGATGGAAATTGTTATGTGCTGTCAATCAACTGACTCATGTATTCTATCCTACTGGGAGGAATCTTTGCTCTTTCCGTATATAAGTGTCTCCTCTGGGTTAATACAGTTGATGATGGGATTTAGACGTGTCATTTACCACAGATTGTCAACCCCTGGGCCTGTTCGCAAGTTATCTCTGTCTGCCACTTTATGAGACCCGTGATGGAAACTTGACTTTCATTTTTTTCTGCCATTTGGCCCCAGATGAATCCCCAATACATTCCACCTTTAAGCATGTCGGTCTCAGACCTTGATTTTTACTAGGCCTTTAAAGTCACAAACCGTATCAACTTCACATCCAGGGGTTATTGAATAAACGAATGATGAAGAACACCGTTTTAGATTACAAAACAAGAAAGAGATACCCTCAATCGTGTCTCTCACATCTTGGTGACATAGATTTGTGGAGTAGAGACTTTCTGATTGTTTAGGTGATTCCTATGATTCTGTATTTTGTCAGTATTGAGACGAGGGACTTACTGGTTGTGTGGCCTGGCCTTTTGGGGGTTTACTGTAGGGACTGTATTTGGGTTTGGCCGGTTTGCCCGCCGCTCGGTCTTTGTGACGTCTGCTGCTGATGTGCTGGAGGAGAGATGGAGAGGACAGTAAGGTTATATAGTATGAAAGAGAGAGACCACAAGCGATTGGTCCTAGATTTACTTAAGGGGGCTCATAAAGACCAAGGAGGACAGAACACCACTAATTGATTCAGAAGGGTCGTCAGCCGTAGAGGTACAAATGAAAACAAGAAAATTGCCAGTAAATGCAATATGTCAAAATTGAATAATCAATGCGGCACTCTAAAAGTCCAAATATATATATATATAAAAACTTGCCAATTCAATTTTAGGACATGTTCCATTCATCCAGTTTTGAAAGCCTACCTACTAATTTGTTTCTATTCATTTAGTGTAATCAATGCCTGAAAACAGTTTTCTATAATTTCAAGGTTATATTACGTAGGCTTAGTAATAATTTCTAATTAGACACTACTTCAACGAACCCAAGAGAGACAGATACAGTTATACCACTGATAAGAACATGACATTTAAATATAGTGAATTCAAACAATTTCCATTAACCAAATTCACAATTTTCACTCATGGAACTGTGATGATATACAATGGCTAATGTTCATGTAACACCTTGGTGTATCTCACCTGTTTTAGCTGTGTCTCGGAGTTGACATGCACATCGCAGATCTCACAGTGAAATGTTTTGTTCTGCAGACCCGTGGCTGCCTTGGTGGGCGGAGCTAGCTTACTCTTGACCCCTGGCCGGGGGAAGGACTTGATGGAGCCCACACCACTCCTGGCCTCTAGCATGGTCTTGTGCTTTGTACCTGGATGATAAAATAGGAAGAAGTGAGTCACAATAAGGTCTATCAGGCATTTGCATCCACAGTCCTTTGCCACTATTATGTAAACAGCATTGAGAGGCACTAACATTATTTGCCAATGAATAGACCCTACCAATCAAATGATGGACATGATTGGCTGTGTTCTTCACATTGACAGAAGAGTGAACTCTATTTAAGAGCTGCTATTCAGGGTTAGTGATTGAGCCCCCAGGGACAGGAGGGACTGAGAGGAGGGCAGGTCTCTCACCACTGTTATGAGCCTCCAGTTGGGATGCCGAGTTGACGGCCATCTTGCAGAGCGAGCAGTAGAGCAGACGCCTGGCTTTCTCTTCCTCTGTCTCCAGGTCGATCTCAGCCTCTTGCTCCACCTCCATGTCTGGTTCTAAAGGTGAGCTGGGTTTGGGCGAGGCCCTGTCATCCCATCCTGTAGCTGAGGTAGTCTCTGTCCCTGTGGATGAGTTGGGACTCGATGCCAGCGTAGGTGCCAGGGGTGGTAACATTGATGTCATGGGTGCCATGGTTGATGTCAGGGATCCCAGGGTTGGAGCCAGTGTGAGCACAGGAGATAGTGGTAGTGGCGATGCACCTGGAAAGCCATCTGTAGAGGGCGATAGATATGTTAATTTACCTTCCCTTCTGAAATAACCTGTTACAAGTTGACTACTGCACCAAAAATAATTGTCTCATGTATGGAGATCAAAGTCATCTATGGATCAATAAGATCTGATGAGAGAAACAACACAAGTCGGTATAAAAAAATACTGTGAACTGGCTCCTCATTTACCAAAATAAAATGTTAGTCTTGGCAGCATCCCCTGATCGATGTCAATTCCTCTCAGTTCTCTCTACTGCAATGACACAGACTGAATATCGCCAGCCAAGAGAGCGAATCAATAGTGAATTCATTTCATTTATAACACTCTACAATATCCAAATTACAGTATACACCATTAACTCTAGTTGACACTTTTGATACTTGATATTTCTGTTATATCGCATAAAGCCACCATAATTAGCATTTGAGTGAATCCTTAATTGTGTCATGACTGTCCTGATCAGGTCAGGTTACAGGAGAACACAACCCTACAGAGTATCTCTCACCCCCAACAGAGGAGGAGAGATCTAGGGGTCTGAAGATGTGGGGATTTTATGACCCCTCACTCCCATTGTAAATCTTAGGCGACAGACAAAATTCCTTTGTCCTCTCACCATGGAGAACCAGACTCAGAACATTAAACATGCAATAAATGGACTTTGGAAGAATGGTTTCCGTCAGCCACACTGGTGGTAATGACGATAGATGGAATATGAATGTCATTTTTTTGTTGTTATTAAAAGTTAAAGGATGATGTTATTATGAAAACATTGTAACTGTAAGAGTTTTTCTAGTATATGCTTGATGTTTTTATACATTGTACGTTGTGTGGAAAATGTCCAAATCAAAGAGAATATTTTGGTAAAGATGAAATGTGAAGTTAGTTGCCTAAAATTGGATTTGAGTAAAATCGAGACCTTGCCTCTTAACTTGGTAAGCCCAGAGAATTGCCCTAAAGGCGGTTACGCCCACTTTTGACCCGAGGGTATAAGACATGTGAGTTAAGAATTAACATATCAGACTAAGTGACCCGAGCTGCAGCAAGGTCTGAGTAGTCAACGAACCCAAAACGCAACACGAGGTTGAAGACAAAGGAACCTTATTCTATCCATGCTACGGAGGAGTAGCTGCGTCTAAGCGGGTGAATTCAAGCAGGACCACCCGGCCTCCACTCCCCATCGAATCGTATCTACACTGTTTCATTCCTATGCTGGCTTTCCTCAGAAGACCCCTTTCAGAACGAGGGTGAGGAATCAGACTATTAAGCCAAAAGGACACTGACATCGTGAGGACCACCAGAGAAGTGCGCCATTCTGGAAGCCTAAACGGCCCACGCAGAGACCCACAGCGGAGACCTTCAACCCGTAATTACATCATTATATTCTGACCCATAAGAGCGGCAGTTCAGGGGCAAGGCTAGGGTAAAATAAGCATAGCTGACAAATGCACCCAAATGTATATTTCTCTCGTGTACTTTGTCTTTTTCTCTCTCTTTTAAATCCCCATTTTGGGTAACACGCGCCAGAGTGTGTTGGCCCGTTGTACTAAGTACTAACCAATAGCCTAGACTGTGTTTTTGTGTATGTGTATCTTTTATTATAATTTTAGCTTTCTAGTAAATAAATAATCAACTAAAAGTGGTGTGATACGAACTCATTGGTGAGACTCGGGTTTGTGCAAATTCCCGGATTATGCGATGTTCAGAATGAGACTGTAGAGAAAATTGATTAATTAGCAACTGTTGTAAAATCGATATTCTGATATTCTTTGAGTTAATTTGGGAAATAGAAACTCAATAAAACACATTTTCCCATGGTGCCCCAGGTTAATGAGTTAATAATTGCTTGATTCATTTAATCCCGCAATTATAAACCTTTAATCATTCGATGAGCAGCAGTCGTCACATTAACTAATACAACGTCACGACAATTAGATGGCAACCGATGGTGGGCCTCACCTTGTCACTGATGAATACTATTTATGTTAAGAGAAAAACAATAACAGTGCCCCCTCACCCCCTGCAATTATTATTCAGCTACTCCCAGCCTTCTTTTGAGTGCCAGGTATCAAAACATCCCTCAGTCACACTATGCCAATCCTTCAGTCAAAGCCAACTCACTAGAGACCGAGAGCTGTCAACCTACCTCCTTCTGTGGGCAGGTTTTCAGCACAAGATAATGATTTGATTTGTCCTTGAAAAGCAGGGTTAAATGTATTTTTGTAGTTTGTCTATCAACATACATGTATTGTGCTTGCATGCGCACATGCGTGTCTTTATAAATGTGCTTTTGAGTATGTACTCTCTCTATGTACACTGTGTTTTTGTGGTGAGTATATACAGTACAGTCGTGGCCAAAAGTTTTGAGAATGACACAAATATGAATTTTCACAAAGTCTGCTGCCTCAGTTTGTATGATGGCAATTTGCATATACTCCAGAATGTTATGAAGAGTCATAAGATGAATTGCAATTAATTGCAAAGTCCCTCTTTGCCATGCAAATGAACTGAATCCCAAAAAAACATTTCCACTGCATTTCAGCCCTGCCACAAAAGGGCCAGCTGACATAATGTCAGTGATTCTCTCATTAACACAGGTGTGAGTGTTGACAAGGACAAGGCTGGAGATCACTCTGTCGTGCTGATTGAGTTCGAATAACAGACTGGAAGCTTCAAAAGGAGGGTGGTGCTTGGAATCATTGTTCTTCCTCTGTCAACCATGGTTATCTGCAAGGAAACACATGTTGTTATCATTGCTTTGCACAAAAAGGGCTTCACAGGCAAAGATATTGCTGCCAGAAAGATTGCCACTAAATCAACCATTTATCGGATCATCAAGAAGTTCAAGTAGAGCGGTTCAATTGTTGTGAAGAAGGCTTCAGGGCGCCCAAGAAAGTTCAGCAAGCGCCAGGACCGTCTCCTAAAGTTGATTCAGCTGCGGGATCGGGGCACCACCAGTACAGAGCTTGCTCAGGAATGGCAGCAGGCAGGGGTTAGTGCATCTGCACGCACAGTGAGGCGAAGACTTTTGGAGGATGGCCTGGTGTCAAGAAGGGCAGCAAAGAAGCCACTTCTCTCCAGGAAAAACATCAGGGACAGACTGATATTCTGCAAAAGGTACAGGGATTGGACTGCTGAGGACTGGGGTAAAGTCATTTTCTCTGATGAATCCCCTTTCCGATTGTTTGGGGCATCCGGAAAAAAGCTTGTCCGTAGAAGACAAGGTGAGCGCTACCATCAGTCCTGTGTCATGCCAACAGTAAAGCATCCTGATACCATTCATGTGTGGGGTTGCTTCTCAGCCAAGGGAGTGGGCTCACTCACAATTTTGCCTAAGAACACAGCCATGAATAAAGAATGGTACCAACACATCCTCCGAGAGCAACATCTCCCAACTATCCAGGAACAGTTTGGTGATGAACAATGCCTTTTCCAGCATGATGGAGCACCTTGCCATAAGGCAAAAGTAATAGCTAAGTGGCTTGGGGAACAAAACATCAATATTTTGGGTCCATGACCAGGAAACTCCCCAGACCATAATCCCATTGAGAACTTGTGGTCAATCCTCAAGAGGCGGGTGGACAAACAAAAACCCACAAATTCTGACAAACTTCAAGCATTGATTATGCAAGAATGGGCTGCCATCAGTCAGGATGTGGCCCAGAAGTTAATTGACAGCATGCCAGGACGGATTGCAGAGGTCTTGAAAAAGAAGGGTCAACACTGCAAATATTGACTGTTTGCATCAACTTCATGTAATTGTCAATAAAAGCCTTTGACACTTATGAAATGCTTGTAATTATACTTCAATATTCCATAGTAACATCTGCCAAAAATATCTAAAGACACTGAAGCAGCAAACCTTGAGGAAATTAATATTTGTGTCATTCTCAAAACTTTTGGCCACGACTGTGTGTGTGTGGTTGTGTACTGTTCACACACAAGCATGGATGTGACTCTTCGTTGCTTCATCTTTTAAACAGGAAATCCCATTTCAGTGACCCACCTCTACTTCAATCAAAGGTGACCTGTTCAAAAGGCAATGTAGGCACATACATGTGTCTGTTCTTGCATTGCAGTGCACTCGTCTTCCATAATGCCATTAAAGAGCCATTTGCCTTTCGCGAGCAGGTGATTATAGTGTACTTTGGCTGGCCTAAAACGCCCTCTACTCTGGGAAGGCTCCAGTAATCCATATCCCCACTCGCTGTGACCTAACTGGCTCTGTTAAGAACTCAATCACCTCTCATTAATGAAGGTAATGACTGTGATCAATCTAGAGAGGCAGCGGGTGGGGACTGACAGTTATGGGCTAAGAGAGGGGGGGTAGTGAGGGAGAAAGAGAGAGAAAAGGGGAGATAAGGGGTAATAGAGTAAATAAGGAAAGGAGTAAGGAGATGGAACGAGAAAGAGAGATTGGAGAGGGAAAGAGAGCGTGGAGAGGAAGCAACAGTGAGAGAGAAAGAGGGAATGAAAAATACAGTAAGTGAAAGAAAGATGAGGAAGTGCAGGGACCCCAGAAGGAAAGGGGGAAGAGAGGAAATAAAATCAAAAGAGAGGGACACAATTAGAGAGAGAGAGAAAGTGAGAGAGAGAGGATGCCACAAAGAAAGAGGGAATTCGATTGGGAAAAAGAGACAGCTATCATGACCCTCTTGGAGAGCTTCTCGTCCTTTTTGTCGTCTGTTTCTTTTTTACCCCCCTTTTCTCCCCAATTTTGATCTTGTCTCATCACTGCAACTCCCCAATTGGCTTCGGAGAGGCGAAGGTAGAGTCACGCGCTCCTTAACACCCGCCAGCTTAACCCGGAAGCCAGCCGCACCAATGTGTCGGAGGAAACACCGTTCAACTGGCGACCGGTATCAGCTTGCAGGCACTCGGCCCACCACAAGGAGTCGCTAGGGAGCGATGAGCCTCCCCCCCGGCCAAACCCTCCTCTAACCCGGATGACGCTGTGCACCGTCCTATGGGACTCCCGGCCACGGCCGGTTGTGGCACAGCCCGGGAATGAACAAGGGTCAGTAGTAAAGCCTCGATCATTGCGATGCAGCTTAGACCGGTGTGCCATTCGGGAGGCCCACATTGCCTATTTCTATACCTCTATAGCTCTCAGTTTTCCCAGGAGATTTCCTTTGGCGATAGAGCAGAAATGCTCTTCTCAAATCCTTCCACTCTCGTTAGGCTTCCAGGCAATCACAGAGCTCCCCCTGAGATCTGATTACCTTTCTCAATGATGCTGGATTAAGCTCTTTAATTAAAATGATGGGGCCCCATTATATGCCACCATGACTTAAAGAACAGAAACCCCTCAAGGCCCTGCAGTTGTGAGGCATTCCTTCCTTTCTTCATTTTGATTTCCAGGCCAACTACAGAGGCAGTTTTGAATCTACTGTGATTAGGATCTCGATAAAGTAGCTTTGACACAGAAGTGTATTTATTATGGTTGTGATTATCATTTGGATAACAGAGCAAAATTATCTTTGAGATATTTCACAGCAGGCAGGGGTCATAGAATTTACGTTGACTCATTCAGCCCCTCCTTCCTCATTGGAATTCATTCTCCAGACAAAATCCCTTTGGAAAGTTTCTACAGCTTTAAACCTCCTCGGAACTTCTCACAAACGAGGGCATTTACAGGAAATCCTAGTTCCACGCAAGTGAAAAGCAGGTTTAATGCACAGAGTCATCAGCTTTTCCACTTTGTGATGCATGTCTGTGTTTAAGGGCTTTTTCCAACCCAGTGCATACAGATTTGGATCTTTGAATTCCTTGTTGCTTAGGAGACGTGCATGGGGAGCTTTAGTGGTTAACTGATGGCTGAACAAGCCTAAGCACGCCCCCATGCCCCATGCCTGTTCTATTGTGCAGCTGCTGTCAGTGCAGGCATAGCTCCCCTGACAATCTGCTCTTTAATAGCTAATATCAGGGTACATTTCCTCAGGCACTGGACTGGAACTGAGAGATGGCGACTGCGTTATGGGCAACTCTTCTCTTTCTTAGCCACGTGCATGCGCACACACGCACACAGACACACACAGACACACAGCTTGACAAGCAGTGGGTAAGCCATTGGCTAATCTATACAATCTCACTGTGGCCGGCTGTCCATTCGAAGCCACACACAAGTTCACAAGTTTAAAACACACACACACACACACACACACACATCCTCAAAATGCATACAGAAAATACATGAACTCACATGTACACAGAATGTGTGTTATAATGGCTCTTCGGCAGAAGTTTTGCATCAACACTGAGAGCCCACTATCAAAAGAGACTGCAGTTCTTCTCCCCCTTCCTCATATCTGCTCTCCGTAGCCATTTCTCTTCCCTGACCTCGGCTTTTCATTAGAGGAGCTCACGGGCACTGATATACCACTAAATACTTCAGCCCCAAAGATAATGTGGCGTTTACCCGCCTCGCCAATTAATTTCCCTGACATCTGAGCACATTAATATTCATTACCCAACACCCCTTTTGACAAACGGACGCTCCCACGCTTTGTAGACACGATAGTGAGGTGGAGGAGAAACCTGCTTGTTGTGTTTTGGGAGGTCAGTGATGAAAATGATTTATGGCTATTTGTTCCTTTTCCCGATACAGTGTTTAATGGTCTGTCTTTGAGGCCTTTCAGGGTCTTATTTTGAAACATTATTTTGCGAACAATATTTTCCACATAGTGAGACGTGGGCTTGTTCTTGAGACACACCTATGAGTGAGCTCTGGACTGCATTTCTCTAACACATGCATAAATATTCAAAGACATACTGGATGAATAAACTAAAGCTTGTTTTGGACTTCATTAGGTTTGTACTAGACTGAAGCGTGATATCAGCTCTCGTTAGAAGGGGGTTTCAGTTAAACTAACATGAGGAGGACCAAAACATACATTGACGAAATCCCCCATTTGTGGAGAAAACGTTATGTTAAAAAGTTCCTTCACAACTCAAATCAAACTTTATTTGTCATATGCGCCGAACACAACAGGTGTAGACCTTACTTTGAAATGCTTACTTACGAGCCCTTAACCAACAATGCAGTTCAAGAAAGAGTTAAGAAAATGTTTACCAAATAAACTAAAGTAAAAAATAATAAAAAGGTACACAATAAAATAACAATAACAAGGCTATATACAGGGGGTACCGGTACCGAGTCAATGTGCGGGGGTACAGGTTAGTCGAGGTAATTTGTATATGAAGGTAGGGGTAAAGTGACTAGAATGTGGGGACAAAACATTATCCCATTGGAATAAATAACTTTTGACTTTTGAAATATGTTGATACTCTCTCTGTAAATTGTGAATGATCCTATTCTGCAGGTGTGAGCATGTGGAACCAGAGGGTTCACAATGCAGTGCCTTCAGAGTGTGAACAGGAATCGCAGAACCTGAGCTCAATTATGGATGCTTGTATGTGCTCCAGAAATGTGCTCCTGGTTTAAAATCGCTTACTCATGGAACATTGGATTGTAGGCCCTAGACTGAGGCACTCAGACCTAATCCTGGAAAGCTATGGTCCAAGGTTTCATTGGTGCCATTTTATGAGGCAATTAAAGATGGATACAGGAAGACTTTAGTAGTGGACAGAGGTAACCCAGAGAGCACTCTGGTTCTCCAGGTCCTATGGGTTTAACTGTAAGACTAATGGAATTGACAGAGGTCATCCTCCGGGCCTCCACTGACTACATTTTAGAAAGATAAAAGAGAGTCAAGCTTATCTGGTCCTGGTGCCTGCCTCCTGTAGTAAATGTACATCATCAAGACGTCTCCTGTATCTACTTCCTCCTGCTCCCAACTTCCTCTAGTGTGACAACATGATCAGATATACAACATTTACAGTAATGTTATCCAGGTGAAAACAAATGGATGTGGAGAAAGAGAACTATCAGCACACAGTTTTCTTTTGCAACCTTTACACCAAAGGGACCTGGTCAGGTATTTCGGCAGACTCGGCACCTTTTGAAATGTGTTGGATGGATGTGACAAAGATGAGTGACAGGCAGAGAGAGTGGATGGGGATTGGAAAAAACAGCGGATACGGAAGGAAAGTAAATGAAAATTACCAACCTTTCCTGTCAGTGCCGTAGCACATTTCTGGAGGGTTGATGCTCTTAGGGGCTTCCTGGTTGGTGGTTTGCTTGGTGACCACTGTACCTTTGAGCTTACATTTGGTAGCGTCCAGAGATTTCAGCTTCTTGGCATGTTTTGTTCCTTTGTAGTGGGCTAAGGCTTGGCTCTGTGAGAAGAACAAATAGCAGGCTCAATTTAAACCAGGCCAAATTATGACCAAAAACGAACTCAAATCAGTGACTCATGAAATATACAACACAGTGAGCAGGCATCACAAAGCATTGCCTTTTATAGTGCTAAGTAAACACAAACTTTAAAGGGGTTCAGCATCAAAAGAACATCCATGACAGTAACAAGGACCACGCGCTACAGACTTTAGTCTAATTTAATTTACAATGTTATCCATGCTCCTTTGCCTGTTATGTGATTTTTTTTGTTTATCTCACATCTCAGTATAGAATCAATGGCCATGTGATGGGTGAATCTGTGATAGTCTGATGTATTATTTATGTAGCTGTTTGAATTTAGAGTCCAGACACGATTCGTCCAAGATTCACCTTCACAGCGGATTTACCCGGACTCGTGGACTGGACCACATGCAAAAACTTTCAGTCGTCCTTGTTTACCTCCACATACTTCCTGGCTGACTTTGCCCGTGGCAAGAAAGGAAGGTATTAGGAAAAATGCTATTGCCTTTTGTGCCAACCACATCCCCAGCAGGACATTGTTAGCATCTGTATGGGCTACGAGGGAAGTTTCAATCAAAACCATTGAGACAAATAATTCTTACTTGCCGTTTGCAATTTTTAGGAATAATTAGCTTTCTCCATGCCAATTAGAGCAAATCAACAAAATGGAAACTTCCAGATAAAACCCCTTTTCTCTGCACTCAACCTAAATTGATTTAGTCTGTGGAAGTCATAGACAATTATTGGCATTGGAAAATGCATACAATACTAATCCTCTGCTGCAAGGAATACATATATTTTTTAAAGCCAAGCATGGCACTAGCTAGTTTTCTATCCAATTGGCAACAGATTTTCATGCGAATATTCTAAAATCTGCATTAAGATATTTTCCCACCAAAGATCTGTGCGTGATGACGTAGTACATATAAACATATTTTGTTATACTATTGCTGTTAAATATAAATTAAATGGATTTCCATCGCATTTTCAACTCTACTGATCATTTTGTCAGAAGAAATGTTGCGTTTTATAGCGAATCTTTGGTCTTGGCACGTGCGCTCTAACCAACAGCAAGATTATTTTTGTTTTTCAAACGGCAGCCAAACATCGATTATCATGTCATCAGAATAAGACGTAGATATTTATTGGAAAGGAGCATCAAGCTCATCAACTTGCACTTTTACCACCCTATAAAGTGCATCATCACTTATTTCATCTGTAGCCTAATATACAGCCTGCTTTAACGAGTCGTAGTGGAAGGACCACACAATATCATCGCGTGACTTGAAATTTACTTCGATATGATGGTTACTCTATCAATATTTGCGCATAAAGGCGTTTCCACCGCCATTTCTCGCATTCTATATTTTACAGAAACAAAAAGATCCCACTTTGTCGAGAGTATTTTGTTTGCTTGACATTTGGAAAGTTTATCCAACAAAATGTGCTGTTTCCTTCAGGCCTGTCATGACATTTTTTAGCCGACGTGTTCTTTACACGAATAAAAAGGTTGGATGGAAAGCTGGTTAATGTCTATGTTATCTTTACTCCAATATATTGCTTCCTTATATCATGCTCCAGGTATCCAAGCCATCAGTAGATTTTTGCCAGAAGATACAAGTGATATGGATGAGTGTTTAGTGTAATCAAGTCCATAATTCATCTTTCATTAGAGCAATGATGTGGAAAAATTGCCTTAATGATACTTGTGGTTTGACACAGACCTGATTAAGGTGGGGAAGGAGGCAATTCGTTTTTGGATGGTCTATAAGTGAGAAAGACATCTTATGGAAAAAGACTGGCAAATAGCCACTTAGTCAATCAACTCACAGAAAATTAAAGTGCCTTCCACTTGGTATTTAATGTTCTGTGCATTCTTTAAATCATTCTTAAAATATACAAAATATGACATTTTTTGGTTGGGTTATAGTCACTATGTTACAGTATATGGGTGGCTGTATGGAAATATCTTGCTGGCGGTGTAATTAGATCAATAAAACCATGTGTAAGGAAAAAGATTCCAATCTGGACAAAGAAGTCCAAACAAAGGCATAACAGAGTTATGTGTGCTTGTGAGAGAGGGAGAGAAAGAGGGAGAATGCTGTAGCAGGCCTCACTCTCCAATGACTTGCATTGGAATTATTTCTATATATACAGTACCAGTCTAACGTTTGGACACACCTACTCATTCAAGGGTATTTCTTTGTTTTTACTATTTTCTACATTGTAGAATAATAGTAAAGACATCAAAAGTGGAACCAAAAATTTCAAATTTGGACTCATCAGACCAAAGGACAGATTTCCACCGGTCAAATGTCCATTGCATGTTTCTTGGCCCAAGCAATTCTCTTCTTCTTATTGGTGTCCTTTAGTAGTGATTTCTTTGCAGCAATTCGACCATGAAGGCCTGATTCACACAGTTTCCTCTGAACAGTTGATGTTGAGATGTGTCTGTTACTTGAACTCTGTGAAGCATTTATTTGGGCTGCAATTTCTGAGGCTGGTAACTATTGAACTTATCGTCTGCAGCAGAGGTAACTCTGGGTCTTCCTTTCCTGTGGCGGTCCTTATGAGAGCCAGTTTCATCATAGCGCTTGATGGTTTTTGTGACTGCACTTCAATAAACATTTAAAGTTCTTGAAATTGTCAGGTTTGACTAACCTTCATGTCTTAAAGTAATGATGGACTGTGGTTTCTTTTTGCTTATTTGAGCTGTTCTTGCCATAATATGGACTTGGTCTTTAACCAAATAGGGCTGTCTTCTGTATACCGCCCCTACCTTGTCACAACAGCTTCAACACAACCCAGGAAGCCAAACACCATGATGATGACTCCAACAATTAAGAGCAGGTTTAGAGCTGGGACTGCTTCATCTGCAATACTGCTTCCATCCCTATTCACTTTGGTAGATGGAGACACTCATAAGGATGCATTTATCGATCCAGGGCAGCAAGTTGAAGAAGAAGAAAAGCAGATACTTCAAGCCCTTTTTATAGACTGACATTTTCTGTCAACAGCCAAGCAAGAGGTGAAGAGAATCAGTGTGAAGTTCTCCACAGCGTGAGACTGGTTTGGTGGCAGTGGGTGTGTTTGTGGCTTGTGTTTTACTGGTCACCAATCAGAACATCAGTAGTTATCTCCTCAGGTTGAAATGTGAGGAGACATCCTCCTCTAAAGAATGACTTTTGAGGTAAAAATTGTTTTACTGTTTGAGCAAGAAATTTGAGAGCTGTCAGCTTATTGAGGCAGTTTTGACTTAGTGCAGAGGAAAACTGGGTGGGAATATCCCAATTATATGGTACAATGGAAAGACCCCTTTAATTAAATCATATTGTATGTATTTTAGTTTTTTTTCACCACTCAAAAGTCCAGGTGTTCTGTTCTTCACCAAAGTAAGTTAGGCTACATGCACCATCCACCACCCAAACAACCTCCAAGTCCACCAGGTTTCTCCATCCAATTTTAACTCCTATATAGTCAATCTGCAAAGATGATAAAGTATTTTTGATGTCCAAGTGACATCAAACTGAAATTTCTTCTCCCTATCTCGGTACCACGGAGATTTGATAGGTAAACACCATCTTTATCTGTTTGCTCAGGAGTTGATTGATGGCTGGGATGGATGATGATTATCCTGAGCTAGACCTCAATGCTGAAGAAATAATAACCGCCGCAGTGAGTAATCACTAGCACATTGGGGCCCTGAATAGATAGCTAGCTTCCTTAGAGGAGGAAGTATGACGATGCCATTTTGTAATGCTACTGAATTAACTACCCCTGGCTCAAAAATGTGTTTTAAATTGTAGGAAAAATGTGATTTGATGGTAAGAACAAGGAAATTGAACAGTCAGATTCCATGCATTTTAGCAATGAGGGTTATATCAGAACTACTTTGTTTATTATTAAACAACTGCTGTCGTGTATTGCAAGCTAACAGTTACTTACTCCAACTTTAAAGTCTTTACAAGAAAGTTGCCCTAGATTACAAAGACGGCATGTTGTGCTGGATATATTATTCAGGACACATCCCCATATGAGACAAGTGACATCATGTGCTATTTCACAACTGACATCTTATATAAGGATGCAATGTGTCCCCTTTTATAACAAATTACATATACTTTTGAAGATTCATGAGCCCGTTATGTCTTATGTTTCAAGCAAGACTTTGTTTGAAGTATGACCTCATCAACATCTTCTGGGATCCTGTAAATATGGGTTGAGCAAGTAGGAGTGGACCTTTGTACTTTGTTATTCAGTCTAATACGACTCAACACAGCACAGGTTCATCGAGGGCATTTGGACCCGTGTGATCTCCAGAAGCTCACTCACCTGTGAGTTGAATCTCAGCTGGCACACGCTGCACGAGACGTGTCTTCTCTTCGTCAAGGGAGGAACTCCAAACGTGTGATGCATAACAGCTTTCTGAACTGGGTCCATCTGGGGGGAGAGAGGAGAGTATAGAATCTAAGTGAGATACAGTGTTAGAACAGACCTCTAAATCAACCAACTTACATCCTTTGGTGTGGTGGAAAGAGAAAATGATTTTCTTTAGAGCAGGGTTCCCTAACTCAGGCAGGGGATTTTTTTTTATATGGATTATTATTCTTTTTTTTTTTATTGCTGGACACAAAAGACTGTAACAACACCAGCAAATCATCAGCTCCAAATCATCAGCTCCAAATCATCAGCTCTGTTCCAAAGTATTCCCACGCATAGTAGAGAGATATATGTGATCGCATACAAAGCAATGTTTGAAATGATTATGTTTTAGTCAAACATTATATCTGTTTGGGCTTCTTGCGGCCAATTTGCTGTCTACAAATTATTTGTAATTATGTTCCCGCCCCCCTGACCATCCGCTTAAGAAAAGATTGGCCTGAGGCTGAATATAGTTGATGAGCCCTGCTTTAGAGCTTCTTCGGGGGTTAGACGTTGAGACTCCAGTCTCAACATCAGCAGTGAAGAGGCGACTCCGGGATTCTGGCCTTCTAGGCAGAGTTGCAAAGAAAAAGCCATATCTCAGACTGGCCAATAAAAATAAAAGATTAAGATGGGCAAAAGAACACAGACAGCATCTCGGAGTCACTTCTTCACTGTCGACGTTGAGACTGGTGTTTTGCAGGTACTATTTAATGAAGCTGCCAGTTGAGGACTTGAGGTCTGTTTCTCAAACTAGACACTCTAATGTACTTGTCCTCTTGCTCAGTTGTGCACCGGGGCCTCCCACTCCTCTTTCTATTCTGGTTAGAGCCAGTTTGCGCTGTTCTGTGAAGGGAGTAGTACACAGCGTTGTACAAGATCTTCAGTTTCTTGGCAATTTCTCACATTGAATAGCCTTCATTTCTCAGAACAAGAATAGACTGACAAGTTTCATTGGAAAGTTCTTTGTTTCTTGCCATTTTGAGCTTGTAATCTAACCCACAAATGCTGATGCTCTAGATATTCAACTAGTCTAAAGAAGGCCAGTTTTAATCAGAACAACAGTTTTCAGCTGTGCTAACATAATTGCAAAAGGGTTTTCTAATGATCAATTAGCCTTTTAAAATGATACACTTGGATTAGCTAACACAACGTGCCATTGGAACACAAGAGTGATAGTTGCTGATAATGGGCCTCTGTACGCCTATGTAGATATTCCATTCAAAATCAGCCGTTTCCAGCTACAATAGTCATTTATAACATTAACAATGTCTACACTCTATTTCTGATCAATTTGATGTTATTTAAATGGACAAAAAATTTGCTTTTCTTTCAAAAACAAGGACATTTCTAAGTTACCCCAAACTTTTGAACGGTAGTGTATATAGACGGGTTAGCTCACAATGTCACATAAACGATGCACGCGTGTCTGTGTGTTGTTTTGATTCTTGACCGTCAGATAGCTAGCAACAATGACAAGAAGTTGCAAAAATTTGCTAGCTAGCTAACCAACTACTGTAACGATGTATTTGAGTGTACAATGAGTGACAATAAGTGACAGTATGTTTTCAATACAGATTTGGAGAGGAAATATAGTTTACATGTTGTCAACAATCCTTTGATTTTAAGCCAACCCTGCCTGTTGTGCTCCACAGTTACGCACACGCCGGTTTATTGCTAAATATCCCACCTGTCTATAGATCTAGATCTATAGGGCTCTAACTACACTGTTAAAAAGGGAACATTCTACAAGAACATAATTGGATTAACGCAATCATAAAATGTTTACACAAGTTTGTGAGTAGAACTATACTGTGGGTGAATTGAAGAAACAGGTGTGTTATGCAACATTCTTCCATTGTAAATCTCACCCAAGTTTTGGAGAGAAGATGACACATGAACCTGGCACAGTTCCCTGGCAGGGAAAGCTTCAGTACGGATACATTAGCTACAGCCTGCTGGGAAATAGGCTAATATGGACGACTGGAAACGAATCGAGTGTGAGAAACATCTGTGCCACGGAAAAAGGATGACCTTCTACTTAAAACACGCACTGGGCTTGAGTGTCAGAAATACCATCACAATCAGTGTCAAATGAATATTGGGACAGGGCTATGTAGACTTAGAATAATAAACACACAATACACCAAGGTTACTAGGGAAGTACTTCACACAAGTAACCTTGGTGTGTTTCGGTGTATATTCAGTGTATGTTCACATAGCCTCATCACATAACGTTCACAGAACTCTCTTCTCGATCTACTGTATAAAATCTGTCCATTACACAGTCCTCCACTACTCAGCTGCGGCCCCGTACACACTCTGGTTGTACAACTGATGTACAACGTATTTGACACAATGGTGATACAACCTGATAGAGTTTGTCTGCAAAGCATTTTTTACGGTGTCTCCACAGCGCTTGTGTAATTCTTCTGGTTGTATCACAACCGTTTATCTCTGTTGTATCACAACCGTTTAAACAAAATGTGTTGTAAATCAGTTCACACTTGAGTGTGAACAGGGCCTAAGCCAGCACAGCTGCATTCCTAGCGACACATTATTCCTCCATCAGACTCTCCCATCAGCCACCCACTGCGCCACATACTCCACAGAGAACCTCCTGCTGGGAGCCGGCTTCAATTGAGATATCTCCCCATCCACACACGCATCTTTACGCTAAGTCACACGCCTGCTATCAAAGCCCACGGACGTGTAGTTTTCCCTATTTTATTCTCTCTGTCCGAGCGAGTGTCTCCTTTCATTCATGTGTCCTCTGTGATTCATGCTGATGTGTTGGGGAGATGTCGGGGGACCATCGCCCCTGACGACAGAGGAATAACCAGGCTGTTTAATGGATACTATCTGACAGCCGACAGCAGCCTGTCTGTCGTACAGTTCAGCGCGTCGGCCGTGAGACCGGTTCACTCAGAGCAGAAGATAATGCAACACGACTAGACAGTGATGAGACGCGGTGGCAGTGTGTGGGTGGGTGACTTTCACTTCCTAACTGTGATAAACTGGACAAACACAACACTGAGCACTATTTTTGTTAATTTACCAACATGATATTTTCTATATGCCCATACAAGGCCCACACATCACTGTATAAAACATGAGGTCAAATAAATCCATAGATCAATCTTTTTGCATATTGTCACAATTATAATAAAAATTATAGCATTTTGTGTTCTGTAGATTTAGTAAAAGATTGTGGCCAGCAGCTCAAATGCTGCCCAGTTACATATTCTTTATGTGTTCTCGTAGTTTACTGTTTGGGATTACACCACTGCAGTGATGTGACGGCATCAGAGAGAGAGAGAGAGAATGAGAGAGAGAGAATGAGAGAGAGAGAGAGGGAATGACTGGTCAACACACTGAGCCAGCCCCCACCGTGTGGTCTGAATGTTCCATTCACGGCCGCCACGCACGCTTACCATTAACTAAAGTGGGATGAACGACCTGTCAAAATGAATCCTCCCTCCTATACGTTTCCCAATTACCTCGCCGCCTGGGCCAGTCACTTAGTTATCAACAGACACGCCGCTATAGATTGTTGCCACACCAAAACATTTGCAAGTCAAATGCGGGGGACGCTCATAACTTATAATGAGAAACAACAAGCTTCCCAGGTGTTAATAAAAAAGCAGACCCTTATCACATGAGAGGAAGTTGAGAGGGGAAGAGATGAAGCAATGAGGTCTGAGGGGTGAAGAGCAAAGAAAGATCCATCCATTTTCCCCCACTGTCTTAGTACAACTGTTCAACTTTGAGTTATTTTTCGTAATCATATCCTGTGAGAAGTGAGTATGTTTGGTGTGATATGGATTTGTTTGCAACAGGAGGAGAGAGAGGGAGAATGAGAGAGAAGAGAGAGAGAGAGAGAGAGAGAGAGACGAGAAGGAATTTCCCCATAGTGTACTTGAGTGGGTCACTGGATAGGAAAATTCACAGTGACCGTGAGCAGAATGAAACTCATAGAATCTTGATTCAATTCAATATTCTAATAGGATTATGAGTCCGTTAGTGCAGATCAATTTGGTCTCCTTCAAAGTGTTAACTTTGCTCAAAAAGCCCCAGGGAACAGTCTGTTTTCTTTCTATTGTTGCACTTGTTTATCTCTCCTCCTTAGGGTTGAAGCGTCCCAAACTGAAAGGGATTCACGTGTGTTTCTTCATCATGTATAGAGGAAAATAGGTCTGGTGGTTTCCGGTGTATTTGTGTGTGTGTGTGTCTATCATTACTATGCAAAGGGGCAGTAGCACTGTTGAGCTCTTAAATTGGGCTTCTTATTCAATATACCACACAGAAGGCTGGAGTGGGGGTTCATTATGCATATTGCTCCTGTGGATATTGCTGCTTTTTAAGGGGTTTTAAGGGGTTTTGGATTCTAAAAAAGGATTGACGTTTTATGCTGTTGTTCCCCTTGATGCAGGCACTTACTGTCAGTAATGCTAAATAAGAGTGCTAAATGATTCAAATGTAAGTAGAGAGAGAGAGAGAGAGAGAGAGAGAGAGAGAGAGAGAGAGAGAGAGAGAGAGAGAGAGAACCTGAATGGACAACTTTCGACGAACACAGAGCAAGCACAAGGACAATTCTATCTCTCCCTCTCTATTTCTCCTCTCTCCTTATAACCCCTTCTTTCTCCCCCTCTCTCTGCTCTTTTTCCTCTATTGCGCCTCTCATTCCACTTATCTATCCCTCGGCTTTCTGCTTCTTGTCTCCGATTGTATTTTCTCCAGTATGAGTGGTACTTTAGCATTTTCCCATCGGTCTTCACCGCTGACCCCTCTCACACCATCAAGATCTGTTAGGATGAAATATTGAACTAGGGGTGTCTCCTCTGCTCCCCAGAGCCACCTGGCTGCCTCACACTGTCCCCGACCTGCTCAGATGAAAATGTAACTCCTTAACCCCTTAACCCCTGCCCCACCCACCCCTTGCCTCAGAACAAAGCACATCTGAGCTCCATCAAATTGTCCTTATCCGTAGTACTGTCACGCGTGACATGATATAAAAGTAGCTTTGAACGTTATGAAACAACGCTTAAATAGGGGTTGAATACATTTATTCAACCCCCCCACACACACACACACACATCTTATTTGAATGAATCCATCTACAACAGCAATACAATGTCTTCACAGGTCTTGAGCCAAACACACCACAATAAAAAGGTGTGTACATTCGAATATACATCACAATTCATCTGTGTACCGTAGGTCAAGTTGATGTGGTTCGATAGTGTTTTGCTAAATTCTTCCATAACCCGATTTCTAATCGATCAATCTATCAAACCTCTCTGGCAACACCCCACTGGATCGAGGGGAGTTATTCTCTCATGACATGCTTCAATGAAATCTAAGATGAAACAATTTATCTTCTCATAATATTATACTATGAATATCAAACGAGGCCAATATTCATGATAATGAAAGAAAAACCTACATTGCATTTGAATTCCTCTTTTCCAAATCAATGCCCTGAAATAGAGAAATGCATGGCTTACCTGCAAACACAGAATATAATAACGGTGAACACTTTAATATCAATGAATTCAAGGGTTTTACGCACATGCCCACATTGCTTGAAGCAGGGCCGGCCCTTGGCATACTGTAAGCTACACAGGCGGTCGCCTAAGCAAGGGTTTCCCAAACTCGGTCCTGGGGCCCCCTCTGGGTGCACGCATTGGTTTTTGCCCTAGCACTACACATCTAATTCAAATGATCAAAGTTTGATGGTGAGATGGTTATTTGAATCAGCTATGTAGTGCTAGGGCAGAAACTAAAACGTGCACCCAGAGGGGGCCCCAGGACCGAGTTTGGGATCCCTTGCTTAGGCGACTCTGGCCTAGGCCCCCGACCCCCTTACTGTTGAGAGTTAGAATAGTGGAAAACACAATTTCCAAGTTTAGTGGTGCATCAAGCAGTTTTCCTCTTCTTACTGACATCCAAATCAAATCAAATGTTATTGGTCACATACACGTGGTTAGCAGCTGTTATTGCGAGCGTGGCGAAATGCTTGTGCTTCTAGTTCCGACATTGCAGCAATATCTAACAAGTAATATCTAACAATTCCACAACAAAAACCTAATACACACACATCTAAGTAAGGAATGGAATAAGAATGTATAAATATATGGATGAGCAATGTCAGAGGGGCATAGGCTAAAATGCAATAGATAGTATAGAATACTATACATACGAGATGAGTAATGCAAGATATGTAAACATTGTTAAAGTGGCATTATTAAAGTGACTAGTGTTCCATTTATTAAAGTGGCCAATGATTTCATGTCTGTATATAGGCAGCAGCCTCTCTGTGCTAGTGATGACTGTTAAACAGTCTGATGGCCTTGAGACAGAAGCTGTTTTCAGTCTCTCGCTCCCAGCTTTGATGCACCTGTACTGACCTCGCCTTTTGGATGATAGAGGGGTGAACATGCAGTGGCTCGGGTGGTTGTTGTCCTTGGTTATCTTTTTGGCCTTCCTGTGACATCGGGTGCTGTAGGTGTCCTGGAGGGCAGGTAGTTTGCCCACGATGATGCGTTGTGCAGACCTCACTACCCTCTGGAGAGCCCTGCGTTTGTGGGCGGTGCAGTTTCCGTACCAGGCGGTGATACAGCCCGACAGGATCCTCTCAATTGTGCATCTGTAAAAGTTTGTGAAGGTTTTAGGCGACAAGCCAAATTTCTTCAGCCTCCTGAGGTTGAAGAGGCGTTGTTGTGCCTTCTTCACCACACTGTCTATGTGGGTGGACCATTTCAGTTTGTCAGTGATATGTACGCAGAGGAACTTAAAACTGTTTCCTGAAGTCCACGATCATCTCCTTTGTTTTGTTGACGTTGAGTGAGGGGTTATTTTCCTGACACCACACTCCGAGAGTCCTCACCTCCTCCCTGTAGGCTATCTCATCGTTGTTGGTAATCAAGCCTACTACTGTTGTGTCATCTGCAAACTTGATGATTGAGTTGGAGGCGTGCATGGCCACGCAGTCATGGGTAAACAGGGAATACAGAAGGGGGCTGATTACGCACCCTTGTAGGGCCCCAGTGTTGAGGATCAGCGAAGTGGAGATGTTGTTTCCTACCTTCACCACCTGGGGGCGGCCCGTCAGGAAGTCCAGGACCCAATTGCACAGGGCGGGGTTGTGACCCAGGGCCTCAAGCTTAATGATGAGCTTGCAGGGTACTATGGTGTTGAATGCTGAGCTAAAGTCAATGAACAGCATTCTTACATTGGTATTCCTCTTGTCCAGATGGGATAGAGCAGTGTGCGGTGTGATGGCTTTTGCATCGTCTGTGGACCTATTGGGGCAGTAAGCAAATTGAAGTGGGTCTAGGGTGACAGGTAAGGTGGAGACGATATGCTCCTTGACTAGTCTCTCAAAGCACTTCCCGATGACAGAAGTGAGTGCTACGGGGCAATAGTCATTTAGTTCAGTTACCTTTGCATTCTTGAGTACAGGAACAATGGTGGCCATCTTGAAGCATGTGGGGACAGCAGACTGGGATAGGGATTGATTGAATACGTCCGTAAACACACCAGCCAGCTGGTCTGCGCATGCTCTGAGGACGTGGCTAGGGATGCTGTCTGGGCCGTCAGCCTTGCGGGGGTTAACACGTTTAAATGTCTTACTCACGTTGGCCATAGAGAAGGAGAGCCCACAGTCCTTGGTAGCTGGCCGTGTCGTCGGCACTGTGTTATCTTCAAAGCGGGACAAAGAATGTGTTTAGCTTGTCTGGCAGCAAGATGTCGGTCTTGGCGACGGGGCTGGTTTTCCTTTTGTGGTCCGTGATTGTCTGTAAACCCTGCCACATGCGTCTCGTGTCTGAGCCGTTGAATTGCGACTCCACTTTGTCCTGATATTGACATTTTGCCTGTTTGATTGCCTTGTGGAGGGATCGACTACTCTGTTTAGTATTCTGCCATATTCCCCGTCACCTTGCCATGGTTAAATGCGGTGGTTCGTGCTTTCAGTTTTATGCAGCTGCTGCCATCTATCCATGGTTTCTGGTTAGGGTAGGTTTTAATAGTCACAGTGGGTATAACATCTCCTATACGCTTCTTGATAAACTCAGTGACCGTTTCGTTAGCCCATATTAGCTAATATTTTTTTAGATTAGTAAGTTAGTCTACCCAGCTATCTAAACTTGTAGTAATCATGGCTGAATTACCAACCGGCACGAAGGGCCTAGGGTGTCCAGGGGCACTGACCTCCAGGAGGCCTGTCATGCCAAATAGTGTCCCCCTGCCAAAGAGTGCCCCTGGTATTGTAGCTTTCTGTTTGTATGTATCTTGCACTTCAATGGCATCCCTGAAAGAGATTTTATTTTATCTTTCCAACCAGACATAGCACTATGAAGGCATTACTGATCTCGACAAGAGGCGCAACATTCGCAGGGGGCAAAGAAATTCACAAATTCACAATTCCGGGTAATGTTAAGCAGTTAACTTCTATTTTTCAAAAACCATTTCCATCTAGTTATTTGGTCATCTACATGTTGCTAGCAAAACATGTAGTTATATATCTGTCATATTGAGGTATCTAGCTATAATTAACCCTGATCAATCAAATGGATAGGTGTAAGCAATTATGATAATTACAACTGCACTTAACTAGGTGTCTTTGCTAGACAGACACATACAGACAGACAGACAGCTGGGCAAGTGAAATAACCTTTTGTTTATCAATCACGTTCTATTATATCTGAAATTATTGTGATTTCAATGAATGTCATATCAGAGAGCACACAGTGTTTCAATTTGTGACTTTGTGCTAAAAGGTCAGTACCTGTCTAGCCTGTCAGAAGTTTGAGAGGGTGAAGACTGTGGCGCCAGAGTTGAAGCCTGTCATGACGCTAGCCCTTTCAGTGAATTGGCTAGCAGAGATGTGAACAATGCGGTGGTTCGTGGGGGTGGGGGGTGGGGGGGGGGGGGGGTGGGGGGGGGGGGGCAGTTTTACAACTTTACAACCACGTTCTAAATTCCATGCAGAGACTCTTGTCTCCCTGACCATGCAATATGGGAGAGAGAGGGTCACAGTGGAACAGTAGGGACGGTATTTACTGTATAATGTTATTATGTATTGTATATTCTGTAATTGTTTAATTAGTTAGTAAATAAATAATTGAGCCAATTTGTGTACGGATGACTCATAAGTAAAGGCTGGTTTTGTGCAGATAACCAAGAATTTTATGACGTTCAGATGAGACTGATATTTGGTAAAGAATAATTAATGACTGATGGACTGCTATTGATATAAAAGATCTTCAGGTCTTCAGGAGTGGATTCGGGAGATAACCACTCTATATAAACTAATGCTTCTGTGGTGCCCCAGGTTATTAATGGTTTAATTGTTGCATGGTTTAATTCAATCACATAATCAATTACACGTTAGGTAATCAATTTGAAAATAGCATGTCATCTCATTAATGAAGTCAGAGACACGAAAAGCCCATCAAAGTTGTTTCACCATGATCAGTAAGTGTAACAATACCATTTTTGCCCTGATAAGTTGTTTTGTAATGGTTGCTTTATTTATTATAGAATGTGTGTGTGTGTTAGTATCCTTACAAATATGAAAATCTGCATACTGCATGACACAGATACGGGTAAGAATAAAGTAATCTTCTCTCTAACACTTTAAATGTTAGGGGTGTACCTCATCGGACCTTTCACAAAATCCAGGAATGGCAACAGCTGGTGTCTGAGAGCGACCGATCACTTCACCAAGTGGGTGGAAGCAATGTCCATTAAGGTCAGTAACAGGAAGAGAATGTGCTTAACTCTAAATTCCCTTCTGTAACCTATTAAAAAGGGTGCTTGGAACCAAAAATAGATTTTTGTTTTGTATGATACCAATCAAGAACGAGACTGGCGAGGCCACCTCAAGGTGATGATGGACATCTTCAACACCCACAGGCCATCTTGTGTGAAACAAGGTACGGATGTTATTGGTTATATTCTGTTTTTTATTTTATGGTACATAAGACATATTTCAATATCTTACATTGTCAATAGATGCTATTTGTTAGTACAACATTACTCATTGTTGTATCATGGGACCTACAATAGGTACATATATATTCAACCACAAGGGTGTACTAATGAACTCTGCGAGATATATATTTTTTATCATAAAAGAGGAATACTGACATAATATTATTTCAGTGTGGATAAGGGACGGCAGCTTAAAAGAAAAACATGCCAGCCAGACAAGCCAGTGTATGAATCAATGGTATTTGAATATGAATGGAGTGTAAATTAGCTGACTTTGTTATCTGTAAGGTAAGTAACATTGTGTCAAGCAGATCACAAGTTTTTTTGTTGCTATTTCAGAAACGTAGCAATGTTTAAGACATGGATTTCAATTAGCTTCAAAACTGCACAAATTTCTTTCCACCCCATGGCAAAATATCTAGAATTGCAGGAAATTATCTGTAAAACTGCACATTTTTCTCTCCGCCTCATGGCAAAACGAGTAGAATTGCATGAAATGTGCTATAAAATTGCTACGTTTTCTCTCAGCTCCATGGCAAAATGTGTAGAATTGCAGGAAATTAACTTTAAAACTAAAACTAATTCTAAAACGACTTTTGCCCGCGAGGTGGAGGGGCCTCCCAACAAATTCTCTCCTATGGCCCCCAAAAGGTTAGGGCTTGAAGTGATATAATATTTTTATGTGAATGCAAGGAATTAGATATTTTGAAGTTTATAATACTGATCTCTAGATATTGTAGTTTGTGTACAAATCAGAGGATGTTTCAGAGTCTCAGGAGGATAACCGTGGAGGAAGACTTAAATACATATCATAAACCTTTCACATAACAGCGGAAGGGAAGTATAAATGTTCACAGAATCCCAGCTCGAAGTAGGGTGTGGCAAAAGACCACAAAACCTCTTCTACGATAGGCAAGTTCAGCCCTCTAGCCACTCTAGACTAACAATCTAAATGATGATGTAGTCTTGAAAGATTGTCAGTCTCGTAAATCCACTGGGTCAACCTTGTCTCGGTGCGAAAATATTTCCTCTGCTAAATCTTTCCCGGGGACCGTACATGGCAAGTGTGCTTTACATTAGGGAACAATCAGTGTTGCAGGTGCAACCTGCTAGCGTGACTCCCCAGCTGTTTCTGGTTTAGCAGTGAAACATGGTACCGTGCAGACCTGAACCTCACGCACACATCCCCACAATGGACAGATGCCTCTACCTGGGGTGTGAGAAAGAGCAGTTGGGTAATACACAGAAAACAGGTGAACATCTTCAAATTGCCAGATGAACAGTTTAAGATTGATATATTGTCACCTTTTCTTATTCATCTTGGCCCACTTTGAGAGCAACTAATAATGCAACAGAATCATGATTCCTTCTTATGAAAGACTTTGAACTCAAGGGTTCTTTGGTTGATCCACTATAAATCAACCTGTGTATCATAGACTATGGGGCTACATAGACCCTTGAATAACACATACAGTACAGTAGGATTTCTTGTCAACTTTTTCACAACGTGCATAATTGTCCCATCTAAATCAATTTTGTGAATATTCTACTTTGGAGAGGGCTTACTGCAAATCTTGAGATGAGAGAAAGCACTACAAAATAAGTGAACGAGTATTAACAATACTTTGCCAGGCAAGCTGCTGGCACAGAGCATCCCCATAAAGAATTGGCTTTAGCTCCACAGTTTATCTCTGCATTCCTACTGAGAGAGCTCTGCTGGCCGCTACCCAGGGGAGTGAAATGTTATCATGGGAGAAACCGTCAAGAGAGCGCTCGCCACATAAAGCTACTGTTAGGGGCAGAGGTTAAAAAGCACCGAGTGATAACTGATAGCAACCATTGCAATAACCATATAGTCTGTATTGCGCGTTTACGTCAGGTGGAATTTGCAAGGGCGCACCACCAGGGTGGTCCTTATCCCCACTGTGTTCTCCTCTTTGGTGTTTCAGCTGCTATCCTTCTGGCAATACAATTTACAGAATCCATTAGCTGTTATGAGACCTGTGTAAATGAAATAAAAATCTGCAAATAGTCTCCGCCCTTTGTTCTTTTTTCAAATCACGAAGTGCTCCTCCGCTATCTTTTATCATCCAAAGCAAAAACAGATAAAGCCGTATGCTTATACGCAAGCGCATTTGAAACCTACATTTCCATTACTGGTATTGATAGAATAATTGACTTTTAGAGGGGGGGGGGATTGAAATGGGTTGTGATGCTTGAGGGACTCCTGGCTGAAACCCATGTGTCATTCTCAGTCCAGGACTACAAAGCAATTTTCCAGCCTGCAGATCGGTGCGAAGGAATCAATAACTCACATTCCTGATTACTCTACAGAGGAAATAGAGTTTGTATTGTTTCTTCAAGACAAATGTAGGCCCCTGGCAAGATAAATGGTATTTTCAGCGGTGAAGAAAGCCCCCTTAACTGGAAACTACTTTTCCCATTCGCTCCTTTCATTACACCCCCAAAGCAACAGCTGCCTGTGCTGAGTGTTGAGCTCTTACTCTTTTTATTTGGTTTGTTTCTGTTCTTTCAGTCTGGCCAGCTCAATATCACTACTGCAGTTGCTGTAATCTAAAGTTCTACACCTATTTCACAGTTGGTTTCACCTTAGCTGTGAACGGCCTTCCTGCTCTGTTGTTTCTTTGTCTACAAAAACTTTCTTTCTCATCCTGACAAATAAACCCAATGTTTTCCAGGAAATGCGAAGAGGAGATTCTACAAACCAATTCTTTCGAACGTAAAATACTGCAGCACAATGCCCAGAATTGAATATGCAAAGGAAATTAGCGCTGTGTTGCACAGCTTCTATACAGCAAATGAGTAAAAAAAAACTTTATTATGTCATATATTATATATACACTGTCATATTACACAAGGACACATTTCTATTTTATGAGAAGTAACACAGCCCAGGAAGAAGGAATGGCAACCAAGGGGGAGTATAACAAAACATTGAGAAAAGATTCCTGCTATCCCTTCTGGGGGAAACGCATCCTGATTATGTCAGTCACATACTGTATTATTACAAAACAACATTGACTGAGAGCTGCAAGGAGACTTGGAATCTACCTCATCAGATGCAGGTGCGGTCATGCACGTAACTCCCCGGCTCTGGAAAGAAGGTGGGAAATGTATCTGCTGAATATCACGCCAGAACTCTGACACTTTATTACACCGGAGCAGATTAATGGAAAACTGTAGTCATCATCGTAGTCTATGTGATTCTTTTGTATTTTGCGAATCAGAGTGCATAAATGTTTATTGTGCCCTAGAGGCGCGTAAGCAAAACTGCCATTATATCTGACAAAACGGCTACCTTTCCAATAGCTGATGATGGTAAGTAGCTTTAGCTAAACCTTGTATAGTACATTTAATGACATCCAACACCTCTCTATCTACACTGGAAAACAATGCATGATTACCACACATGTCATTGACCCACTTCATCAGTCATTTGATTGAATTGATCCCTTCTTTCTGATGAAGGGCATTGACGCTCGAAACGTCACGATTTGAACTGAAATTAGATCAGTAAAGCGTTGAGTTTTCAATTGTGAGGGAGAGTCGCGCATCTTCCTTCAAAACGTTGAATTGATCCCACTCACAACAATGCTGTGAAACCTCTTCGCACAAAACTAACCATGGATCATTTCCAATGGACACACACATAAAAAAAGCGCTCCATCCCGCATGCAAGAAACAGACATCGCCACTTTGTTATGTCCCTGAAACCAAACCAATACAAAAGATATGCAAGTGTAAGCAGCACAACCAAACATGGAACAATAACTTGTGCATAAACACTTTTATAGCGCTGTTGATCGTGCCAACGCTAGCTTTTACAATCACCCTACATTAATTCTGCCAGTGATTAAACGTCAAAGGCACAGAGAAAGAAGAGAGAGAGAGAGAGAGTGAGCGAGAGAGAGAAATGGAGAGAGAAAGAGTGTAAGGGAGAGGTGATTACCCCATGTTAATCCAGTATCAGCTTTCAGTGATTTGGAGGCTTCCCAGTACATTACTCATTATATGCTGAAAGGTCTGTTAAATGCAGATTAGAGGGTGAGAAGAGGAATGGAGGCAAAACTTGAACTTTGTCATGAAATCCATTCCTGATACTATCTGGCTTTCAACTGGACTATCCAGGCCTTGTTCTGTAATGATGTCCCCACTTGTCTCCCGTGTTTTCCTGCATCTGTGCTCCATATTTCTGGTTGTGTTTCAAGCAGACTTTAAATTGAGCTATCCCCCGTAATTCAAAGGCAAAAAGCTCAAGCCGTAGACTTTTATCTGTCACATATTTTCCACTAGTCATCATTTTGTGATGATTTTGCTAAATTGAAACCTGATGAGGCCACATACAGTACATGCCTATAATTTATATCTGCATACAAATAAAACAGTACAAGAGAATACAGTCAACTTCTACAATAAGTGCACATTGGACATGTGTGAAGTCTGTTCACATGCAATGTATTTAACGAGTCCCAATTCCAGTATATTCTTTTAAATTACCCTGGTTGACTGCATGCTCTGGTTTAGTGCACAGACTGTCCTAAATAATTGTTTACATCAGCAGTTGAAATTATTGGAAATGTATGGTCAAATGTTTGAAAGAGGCTCACACTTCAAAAGACAAATCACATGCCCTCGGACATGAATGTCATCATACTAAATCTAAACCATTGCACCAACGGCATCAGATACCGTACTTTATGACCTTAGCCAGACCTAACCAGGATCGTAATGCCCAATGACCTGAACTGACCCTTATCACATGACCCGGGACTTACTGTGCCGAAGCCGGGGAAGAGGCTGACTGCTGAGGCCGTATCCAGGGGAAACGGGAGCTGGAACTGCTTCATGCCCAGAGACTGCTGGATGGTGGGTAGAGCAGGACGTATCAGCGTCGGCAGGAGGCCATTTTGACATGCATTACCTGTAGAGGAGAAGAAAGAGAATGGGCCATGTTAGATGGTCTGTGCTGTGGTGGTTCTCAGTTAAACAAGAGTATGACATTATGAGCAATGTCTCATAGACCAAACCACCAAAAAAGTAAGATTCAAATGAGGTGAAATATGAGAGCACTTGTATCTGGGGGGCTTCCGACTGTATTTGGGAGGCTCCTGAGTGGCACAGCGGTCTAAGGCACTGCATCTCAGTGCAAGAGGCGTCACTACAGTCCCTGGTTTGAATCCAGGCTGTATCACATCTGGCCGTGATTGGTCCTATAGGGCGGCGCACAATTGGCCCAGCGTCGTCCGGGGTAGGCCGTCATTGTAAATAAGAATTTGTTCTTAACTGCCTTGCCTAGTTAAATAAAGGTGAAATATTTTAAAAATCTGATATTGGTCTGCCTTCTCTGACTATGATGACCTCTCTTCTAATGAAAACAAGGCCTCTAGACTGAACAAGTTATAGATAAACCGAGACAATTCAGACATAGCCTACAGAGACAAATACAGTATGATGTTAATTGGATCATGGGAATGCCATGTCAGCCTTATCCAGTTGTATTTGACTCTTTAATAATCCTTCTCATCAGCACTGTTTAAAGCTACAATCAATATATGGAACTTTTTGGGTGACCCGCCAAATTCACATAGAAATAAATGTAAGTTATAAATCTGTCATTCTTATTGAAACCAAGTCTAAGAAGAGGCAGATATGTTCTATGTGCACTATTTCTATGCTTCCCATTCTTAAGTTTTGATTTTGAGTCTACTTTCGGTTTTGTACACCAGCTTCGAACAGCTGAAAACACAATATTTTTGGTTATGGAAAATATATTTCACAGCGGTTTAGATGGTACAATGATTCTCTACACTATAGTTGCTTGTTTTGTCAGAAAAACTGAAATTAGGCAAACTATTCGAATTTTAGCAACCAGGAAAGGTCGAAGCAATTTCTGCATAGTGTATCTTTAAGAGAGAAACGTCTTAATGCTGATACCATCCTCTTAATTACAAATATGAAATGAGTGCACCAGACCAGACAGATCCATAACTAAGAAGATTCAATAACAAGGGGTGCAAAACTGTCTGGAAAAACCTAAGTAAATACTTTTATTGTCATCTCCATGAGAGAAGCCAGAGCGGGCTTTATAAGCCATGAATTACAACCAGCAGAGCCTTTCTTCAACACCGGGGGATTAGAAAGCAGCTTTCCAAAACATTAGGAACTAAAGAAAGTCATTCCGTACCCATTAATTAGAACCAGGGATGACTTTTACCACAGCACATTTAACAACATGACGAACTCAGAGCCAGCATGACTAAAAGCGCAGATACCATATCAAAACACCGGCTTGAGACAAATAAAAACTATGTTTGCCACATCGAGTCCCCAGGCGATGGTAAGGGTGAATAAAAAGAAACAGTTGTAAAAAAGAAAGAGGGAGAGGGAGGGAGGGAAACCGCAAGTCTTTTTTCCCCTCTGCTCGGAGGAGCACTGCCATCTCTTGGAAAGCAGCAAATGCCGATGCTCATGTGGAGACACGTCCCAGTTCTCCTCTAACAAAGCATGTCCTTCTGCAGCCATCATTCCTGCAGGATCCTCCACTGACATGTTGCCTGACGTCACCCTGGAAACACGTTGCCGACAAGCCAGATTGCCGACCAGAAATGCAACGTGCAGTCAAAACAGCCTATTCAAACAACCAGAACTGTACTCTGGTGGAGGAGTGAGGAGTGAGCTACAGTACCCATTGTGGTGTTTCAAATATAAACGTGTCCATAGAAAAAAGGAAAGAATGGATCTGGTTGTGATGGAATTGTTATACAGTAAATGTTTGCACTTACAAGAGGCACACAGGAGTCCGGCATCTCAGCTCTACTGAATGACAAAAAGCGAACAAATTACATCGGTCAATATTTTAGCCAATCTTTTAGTCTCCCCTAACAGAGTGCAGTAACTCAAAAACCAATTTCCCCATTTCAGGATGGCATACTGAGGCAAGACACTTTAACCTCATGCGTTCATTTTCACTTCCTCCGTTCCGAAGGAAAACAAAGCAACACTGATCTCCCAACATGCACAAACGCACAAGGAGACATTCCATCTTTTAACATTGCCTCATGTAAGGCTAGTGTTTCAACTCCCTGACCTGAACATTATATTGGCTCATGGCTCAATGTAGTATTAAGAGTGGAGCTTGTAGACTTGAGTAAGTCCTGTCTCTACATATGAGACTCTCTAGCTGTGTATAATACACTCTTAGA